>NC_081548.1:3741055-3785096 GCF_901000735.1 Corylus avellana
GAAACCAACACATAATTTCCTGGATTTTCTGGATGCAATTCTAAGAGCTTTTGTGCTGCAATTTGTCCAATTTCTTTATTTGGGTGAACCCTGCAAGCCCCAAGGAGAGCACACCAAACTTCAGCAGTAGGTTCAATCTGCATACTTTCCACGAATCGGTATGCCTCTTCTAAGCAATTGGCACGCCCCAAAAGATCAACCAGACAGGCATAATGCTCAGGCCACGGCTCCAAATGATAATCATATTGCATAACTTCCAGAAGTTCTCTACCTTCATCGATCAGTCCTGAATGACTGCATGCATAAAGAAGTACCAAAAAGGTAATATGATCAGGAATAATGCTTTCACCCTTCATCCTATTGAATAAATCGATTGCTGCTTGGCCACGGCCCTGCATTCCATTTGCATTAATCATACTTGTCCACAGAGCTAAACTTTTTTGTTTCATACAATTGAAAACCTTATAAGAGTTCTCTAGATCTCCACAGCGGGCATACATATCGACAAGAGAGTTTGCAAGCGATCCCTCTAAGATGAAGCCCTTCCTAATCAGAAATCCATGAATTTCTTTTCCTTTATTCAAGGCAGATAAACTAGCAGCACCTGAGAGTATGCTCACTAGAGCTATAGAATCAGGTTCAACATTAGTTTCTTTCATCAAGTAGACAAGTTCAAGAGCCTCATTTGCAAATGCATTATGGAGATAGCAAGTAATCATGCTTGTCCAAGACACAACATCTTTAAATTTGATGGATTCAAACATTCGTTTTGCATAAACAATGTTCTCGCACTCCCCATAGACAGCAATAAGTGAATTCTGTAGTTCAAGATCAGACACACCTCTCCTCAAAATGTAACCATGAATTTCTTTAAGGTAAGAAATGTTCTTTAGGCCACCACAAGCCAGTAGGGTACTTGCAATCATCATTGCATCAACATCCATCCCTTCCATCTGCACTTTCAAGAAAAACTCTAAGGCCTTCGAATATGCTTTGCTCTGAGCATATCCAGCAATTATTGTTGTCCAAGAAATGAAGTCCTTATCAAGCATCCTATCAAAAGCATGACCCATATAGGCCACATTGCCACACTTTGCGTACATATCAATTATTGTATTCCCAATCTGCAAATCAGAATCAAATCCACGTTTTATTGCATAAGCGTGAAGTTCCCTTCCCTTTGATAAATTCCCCAATCGACCAGATGCTGCAATAACATTTAATACTGAAACCTGGTCAGGTTTTCTATCAGCATCCTGCATATCATGGAATAACTTTATAGCTTCTTCATATAGGCCATTTTGGACAAAACCAGAGAGAAAAGCATTCCATGATATATAATCTTTATAATCCATCTTATAAAAAATTCTTGCAGCTTCATTCATTTTACCACATCTTGCATACATAGTAATCAAAGCATTAGCTAAATAAACATCAACATCATGACTAGCTTTTAAAATAGCAGCATGGATCTCCATACCAAGTTTCACAAAGAATGAATCCTCACAGGCTTGAAGGGTAGCAACAAAAGTATACGTGTTCATAGCAAGACCCACGCTCTGCATATCTCTAAAAAGTCCTAATGCCTCTACAGATTGTCCATTTGCTGCATATGCCGAAATTATACAATTCCAGGACACAATATCATCCTTTTCGGTCATACTGTCAAATAATTGCCTTGCCCCATCAAGATTACCGCACTTTGCATACATCGCAACAATTGAATTGACAACAAATACAATACAATCATATCCACATTTGATAGCTAGACCATGAATTTCAGTCCCGCAGCGGATGTTATTAAGTTCACCACAAGCTTTTAGCACAGAAGGAAAAGTGCAAGAGTCAAGTGGAACTCCCGAGACCCGCATTTGTCTATACAGTTTAAGAGCTCTCAGAGGTCCCCCATTTGAAACATAAGCACCAATCATAGCATTCCACGTAAAAATGGTTCGATGAGACATTTTATCGAACATCTTCTCTGCACTCGAAAGAGAGCCACATTTCCCATACATGAACACAAGCCTAGTAGTCAAAAACACCGAGTCACACACAGCATAAGACTTTATCATATGGGCATGCACTTGTTGCCCATGTGAGAGAGCTTTCTTAGCTGCACAGAGCTCAAGAACTGACGAATAAGACTCCTCCAGACAAAACGGAAGTGAATTTTGTTCAGTGAATAAACGAGTTAATGTTTGAAAAGCTTCTTGAAGGCTTGCTTGCTTACAAACCTCTTTGAGAGAATGAGTTTTTATGGGTTTTTGGCCAAATTTGGAGATTTGGAGCTGTACGTTTAGACGTGCTTTCTTCAACATGGGGTAATTTGGTAAGGCAGAAGGCAGTGGCGGAGCCACATGGAGACCCATCGCCCCTACTAAAGTTTGAAAAACAAAAAATTAAGTCGTATATAAACGTATGGGGGGGGGGGGGATTTTGACGTCTCCCTCTCCGTCTTCTTCTCTCTCTCGGATCAAACACACGGTATAAAGGAAGACAATTTTTAACATAATCGCGAACTCAACACAAATTTAATAATTAGAAGGTTGTCATCGGAGGATTTGACTGGTTAAATTAATTGAGTTGGTTAGAATTGACCAATACAATTTTATATACATCTCGCTACACAATCCAAACACTTATACGGTAATCTAGTCCGTTTGGAATTACGGTTTTAATAAGTGCGGTGCGATTTTAAAAATTGCGTTTTTGAAATCGCTACTTTTTAAAATTGTAAAGGTATTTGGTAAAACATGTTAAAAAGAATTTTTTTATCAAATATTTGTTATACGAAATCCTAATTTTGGTTTAAATTCGCACTTTGTCAAAGAAGCGCCCCTTTGGAAATGCGTTTTTAAAGAAATAATCTGCGTTTTTAAACCAAATTGCAACTTTGGAGTGTTTGGAATTGCGATTTTAAAAACGCAATTTTTAAAATCGCACTCCCAAATAGGCTAGCCTGCTTATCGAAATCGCAGATTTTTTTTTTTCTATTTTAAATTAAGTATTTTTTAAATTGCAATGCCAAACACCTTACGTTTTAAGATATCTTTTAAAAACGTAAATTATTCTTGCGAAATCGCAATTCAGATGCACCATAAATACTTATATATACCAAATATTTTTATTTTTAAAATTTTATATTACATCGTGGGTCGGAACTGTATTTGGGGCTAAGTAGAAAACTAATTCTGAATTTAACTCTGATTTGAGCGGAATTCAAAATTCTACTTTCATCATTGGGTTGCACCCAGATAACGAGGATGAGAGTCTTTACAATTACAAATGTGATGTTACTTCTAAAATTACTATTAAATTTAAGACAATCATTATTATATTTTAATTTATTAATAATTTTAAAAATAACATCCCATTTGAAAATATTTTAAAATAACTGAATCTTTCTTATATCATTACTTCAGAGCTACTAAAATCGGCTCAATAACGACAATTTGGGGTGGATTTTGCCCAACTGTGTGTGATGGGTTATAATATATAATATTACTAAAAATAACAAAAATAAACTGGAAGATGGAGCCCACATGACACATAAAACGTCACACTTCGTTCTTTTTTTATCCTGAGTGTATACAATAAAATAAGTATTTAACTTATTCGATGCTTTATTCTAACCTCTTTTGTTTTTTTAATAGATGAGACAAACTTCAGTGTAATTTGATTGCATTTTTTCATGCATTTCTTGCATACCACATGAGTTCTTGAATCAGGATAAGAGATTGGGATTTTATTTCATTATAAGAGATTTTTCTTTCCATTTTCAGATCAATATTGTATGCATTGATTTCTATCATAGAAGCCAATTGGATAGTAAAGTTGACTTTCATGATGGATTAACATCTGTCTGAACAAGTATTCAATCAGTTAAACTACCCGCTCAACTCATTGGAAAACCTCTTATAATTATAAAAAATTTCTTACAATCTGAATAAAAAATATAGGGATCTCGATGTTATAAACATCGAACCCATAATGTGTTGAAAAAATTGGATTTGAATTATTAGTAATTTTTTGTCTGGATTGCAAGCAAATCAAAACTTTCTAAATTTGTCCGGATAGATGAATTTCGAGATCTGTGCAACGGGATTGGTTGGTTAATTTAGCAAAAAATATGGTGGCAAGTTGTTATATGCATCATTAGCATTCCACTTAGAAGGTATAGAATATTCAAATTGTAAAATCATTTTGTCTAATCCCAAAACGTGGAAGCCTAAACAAATCATGTGAAGTAGGATTCATGTAATGAACGGCTCAGATGTCTCTTTGCCACGTCTTGTTGTTTCTAATGATGAAAAAATCTCTACTGCTTGTGGGCTAAACTCATCATGTTTTTGGTTTGGTAGAAAACATCATATTTACTTTAGTTGTTGTTGGTTTTCACAACAAGGAGTTAGAGATCCAATTAAATTCAAATATCAACATTGTGGTTCTTTAGAAGTAGCCTCAATGCTAGATTTTAAGGGGACACTTCGACATTTTATAATTTACTTAGCATGTATTGGAATTCCCACAGGTATGTGAGTTGGGGCATCAAAAAGAATGTGAATAAAAATTGTTGCTAGCATTACTCTTCATTAAATTTCGATTTATGCCTTATGGTTATGTTTGGGTGGATCAAATTAAACTAACATTAAATAATAAAAACAATCATAAAATTCTATTTGTCGCTTTAGTTACTCTAAAACTATTTTGTATATTAAATTTGGTTATTTTTCAACCTACTTTTTTAGTAACTATTGTTGGACCGGATCAGTAAAAGAATTGTCGAACCTAGACATCCCGCATTATAAAAGGTCCAAATCATTCGCAAGGCCCAGAACACCTACGGCCTAAGGGCCCTGTCCACAGTGTAAGCTGACTCAGCGGCCCAAAGACGCGAGATCAGACTCCACAAAGCCGCCCTCACCTACGTCTATCTTAAATATTGAAATACCGATGTTTAGGTTCACATGTCAAGCCTGCTACTCTAGCGAGCCCCGAAGCCTTCGTCAAAAACCCAACTCCAGCATCACAGTCGTAAGAAGGGGTCGTCGTGAGGGGTTCACTCAACCTCGCTAAAAGAAAAAGTAAGCGTCTAATCAGAATAAAGGAGTTATCATGTCAAGCGAATTCTGTCACGTCTCTGTCCCATCGAAGCTCCACCGTACTCAAAAGGGTCGCTGCGGCAGTACGGAAGTTAGATGGACCTGACCCGCTTGCCCAGCTCCTGATCCCTAGATGACATGTGTCAAGCTCCAATGCAGCAATGGAGCGAATCCCAACAAAAAGAGGTATAAGAAGGAAAAAAAAAAATTGTAAATGAGAGGGGGATGGAAAAATTGTAACTAGAGAATAAGAAAAAGGAAGCAAGAAAGAAGTAGCGGAGCATTTTTTCAGAGTTGATTTATTTGTGCAATTCTCTGGTATAATCTAAGTGAGTGGCCGGCAAACTGTGTGAACATCCATTGTTGGTAAATTTTTGCAAAGTTATGGCATATGCACTTAAGTATGAAACGGCTATAAAGTTTGGTCTATTTAACAATTTTAGGCACCCTAAAATTATTTAAAATGTTAAACTTTGGTTATTGAAGAGGTAATATTATTATTTTTAGAGCATTATTTAACAATTTTTTCTTTAGTGTTGATACTTATTATTGTCATTGGAATATTTGGACTTAAGAAAGTTCATTTAACTTTCAGCTTAACTATCATTTTCCAATTCGATTTCATGCTTCTTTTCAATGACTACGTCAATTTCAAAATTTGGGAAAACGTCTTCAAAAAAAATATATATATATAAATAAATAATAATAATAATGAAAAGAAAAAGAAAATAAATTTTATAGAATAATTTATTAATTCAAACAAATGTTGATTTCTTTTCTATGGTGACGGTTGGGTGGATCGAATAAACCAACACTAAAAAAACAAAAACAAAAAGGTCATAAGAGGCTACATGTAATAGATTTAGCCACTCTAAAACGACTTTATATATTAAATTTTGGTCCTTTTTTCAAAATACTTTTTCATTAACTTTTGTTAGTGAAATTTTTGTACAACCGTTGAATGGAGAAATAATAAAATTCATTCTTTCAACCATCTCTATATATGAATAGATGAATCAACTATTGAATTTGTGTATGATCTACATAAGTTCACTATTAAATTTTTATTTCAAAATCACTCATTTGCAAAGCTCATTTAAAAGAGCTTTACAAACGAGCAAACAAAACCATTCGTTTGCAAACTCCGTTCGAATGGGAAGAGGATCCATTTTCATTTGAATGGGGTTGCAAACGAGCAAATCTACTTAGTCTGAATTTTGGTCACAAATTCACTCGTCTGTAGCCTCGTTTGAACGAGGTATGCATACGAGATTTCTTTAAGCCACATATACAATCTTCACCGAGAAGGAAAGTGTAATTTACGGGATTAAAAAAAATATAATTTCAAACATTATTCTATATAATAAAGATGGTGGTTGAAACTTGAAAGAGAAAGAATTACTTATTTTCAATTAAGTGTTTTGGCCCAAAAAGAAAAAAGAAAGAAGAAAAAAGAAAAATAAATAAATAAAAAGAAGAACAACAAAAAGGAAAAACAACTGTAAATGTTTTGATTGGATGATCTGAAGAAGAGACATGCAACATCAATGCCTGTCCCATGGTATATTTATATGTTTTGGTCTTAAACAATCTCCACGCCTGTCCCATGATATCCTTAAAAGATCGAGGCTTATGTGAAGCAATCTTCTCCAAATGCCAACTCTTTCTTCATTATGTGATTTTTTATAATTAATAATTTAATATATATATATATTACATCAATTATTCAAACCAAAATTCGGATCAACTTTCATTAAATGTGGGCCCTTTGTTTTATAATTTTATTAATGTCAGAGTAAATAACGGATTTCTGATAATCATGTCCAATTTTTCATTTTTTATTTCATTTTATTTTATGAGTAAGAATCGTGTCCAACACTCCAACTTTCTCCACCAGTTTATGTCGCATGTTAATAATATATAACCTGTTGAGAATAAAAACTATTGTGTCCATAAAAGTCTTACATAATTTTTTTTTTTTTTTAATTTTTTTTTCCTCTCACTCAGCAAGTTACCTCTCTCTCTCTTTTTCTCTCACTCAACAAGTTACCTCTTTTGAGATAAACATCCTTACGAGACACTTAACGGAAAGGGACGGAGTCAACTTTAAATTTGAGGGGACTAAGAGTTAAAATTTTTTTGGGAGGAATGAATTGACAAAAAATATCTTAAATTAATTTTTTTTTCCTTGTAATTTGGGAGGGACCGGGGCCACTAACGGTCCCCCCTAAATCCGTCCCTACTTAGAGATGAAAATGTGGTCACGATTAACATTTATTAGCTAAAATCGCTAACAGTAACTACTTATACAGTTAGTAAAATTCATTAAACTCTACTAACCGCCTAACCAATTTTTAAAATACTTTTTTTCAAAAAAATTAAAAAATTAAAAGAAAAAACAAAAATCGTCTCGTTTCGATGGTAATATGATAATATTTACTACATACAACATCATTTATATATATATATATATATATATATATAGGCGGTTAAAGGTTAGTAATTTTGAAAAAACTTAAAATTACTAACTATAATTACCTTAAAAAATGATTAGCGGTTAGCAAGTAGTTAATAACTATCATTTTCACCCCTTATCTTCACTGTTTACGAGATCCAACAACAATGCAAGATAGCACTATCACATCAACTTCTTAAAAATAAAAATAGCGCCACGTCAATCAAAGATTTAATTTTTTGTCTGGTATTTGATAAATTATTAAACCTTTGAGACAATGTGAACACCCTTAAATTATTGGGAATGGTCGTGAGCGAGCACTCCCAATATAAAATTTGATAGCCTTGATCATCAAATCGAGCGGTCCGATCTATCTTGTACGGTGGTTGAGGGTGGGATCACCTAAAATATTCTTATTTTAATGACACCATGTGCTTGTCGAATCAGCCGGCATAGTGGTCAGCAATGTTCTTGTGGATTCAATATGATTCCTATTCCGTGGAATATCATCATCATCAACCTTTTGAAGGGTGACTGATTAAATGTAGTTTAATCAAATGGCACTGACTTATTTGACCAATGCATTCCTCAAATAAGTCCGTACCATGTGATTAAACTATCATTAATCATTCATTAAGAAGTATTTATATTTTTGCTTCTTCAAATTATAAATTATGGATTAAGAGTTGATGAATTCCTGCCTTGATCACTTGACAGGAACTTAGATGGGCACGGTTTTGAACCATCCACAATGCCCAAAAGATCACGACTTCTCAAACTTGGTAGAAATTGAGACAACCACATAAGATAATTTGACCCATCAAGCTCCACAACGACGAGTTAGGTAATATTGAAAAAAATAAATAAAGGTAGTAGAATTGGAGCTAGAAGAAGTCATTGAAATTTCTCTCATCTCATTGGGAATAGAATGGGAAAAGAACCAGAAGAGAACGTATAGCACATCTCGTCGGGCAAAGATATATACACATGAAAGAGAATAGAGATCCTATAAATCATGGAATTACAAATATTTTTTTTAAGGAGACTATCTTTTGTAGTTGGTTGCTAATAATTTTGATTGAATTATTCTTTTCTGTGTAGATACTGTCAAATATGAACTTAGAATTCTTGAATTATCCGGTCAAATGTGATATGGATTATAAGTTTATGTAGTAAGAGCAGAACATTTGTAGTATCTATGAGAAATGTATAGTCATATCCATTAACATTTATATTGAGCGCAATAAGCTGTCCATATTATATGAGAGATGACTCGATGAGATTCATCTGTTAGTTATTCGAACAATTCAAACCACAGATGAACTCCATCGTAAACATAAATGAAACGCATAACACTTGATCTCTATCCTTTAAAGTGAACTAAAACCAATATTTTGATGGGAAAAGAATATTGCATGTCACCTCCTTATGAGATCAAAGGAAACTACTATATAATTAAACAAGATAGCTAATTAATAATTAGCGCCCATCATGTCAATCAATGTCACTTAAACAATTACACCTTTTCCCATTTTTGGATAGGTGCAAGTCACGTTACACCGTGGCAATACTGGTCAAAACAAAACAAAAAGAGAAAAAGAAAAAAGAAAAGAAAATCTAATAACCTGTTCATGGTAATCCTCGCCTGATTTGACTAGGGTTCAAAGGTTGCAACTTGCTTGACTTTGGTTAATGGTGGTGTGGAACACAGCATTTACACCTTCCCTGGTAGAAATGGAAGGGAGGGTGTTACGAAGAACAGGATGATATGTGTTTTGAATTTTTGGTTGTTTGTTAATATTTTTATTTTGTAAATAAAAATACAAAAATGATTTAACAAATAAAGCCTGTTCCCATATAAATTGAGTAGGATTCTCTCAATTTTAAGTAAAATGAAGAGAAACCATTTTATGATTTAGATTAGATTTTATAACATTAAGCGGTGTACATAGTATTACATTATTTAAGAATTTTAAATGATATAACAACATATACAACATATACATGAATAGTAAATATGTGGCTTGGTTTGGTCAAGGGTTTTATGAGACGTGGTTTCAGTAGATTGAGTTGCTTCTTGAGAACGGTCAGTATTTAAAGTTAGAGGTAATAACTTCACTGATGACCTTGAACTTCCATCTGATTTGACAAACCCCTCCAAACTTCAAAATCTTTTAATTTAGTCATTTGAACTTTCAATTGCAATATTTTAAACATTAAATAACGTTTATACCCTAACTTTTTTTTTATAAAACTTCAACTTTACCTTTAATTCCAAAACGTTTGTTTATTTTTTTTTTAAAAAAAAATTATGAATATTTTAGTCTTTTTTAGTATTTATAACTGCTAAATTTGACATGAGAGCTCAAATTGAGAGCAATTGAAAGTTTAGGAGACTAAATTAAAAAATTTTAAAGTTTACGAAGGTTTATCAAATTAAGTAAAAGTTCAAAGGTCTTCAGTGAAATTACCCTTAAAGTTAAATAAGATTTCACGTTATTTAATTATTATTTTTTAAAATGATATAAATATTAACTCTTTATGTACACGAAATAGTATTTTTGACTTTAGATGTAATTAAATAGGGAGTAGGGGCCCACCGTCCAAATTGCCACAGTGCCCTCCTCGGCCCTTCGGGCGGGTATGACTTATGAGTCGGTTACACAAACTTTCAACTTTCAACGCCTTCCCAACTTTCCTCCAACTCTGCAATAAATTATTCCAACTACTCACATTCAATGCAAACTCCCATCTTCCCTCCTCACCCTTAAAAACGGCTCAAAAAATAATTTAAAAAAATCCTTGTTTATCTACAAGTCAATATTAATTAAATAATTAAATATTATTTCCCTATTCATTAAAACTTTTGAAATGACCAATAATTTAATATATAATAATATTTTTTTTTTTTTGAATAAAGGACTCATCTCATTCAAAAAATTATCTGGGGAAATACAACATCTAGAGCATAAAGCTTCTAAATACCAAGAGCTAAAAAAGCTCTAAACAATAAGAGCAGATTGCTCTAAAGCAACAATATCATGAACAACCTCCGGGACTTCTTCCATCCAAATTTTATCAACCCCCGTAATTTCAGCTGCCCTTGCCAATCCATGAGCTGCTTCGTTTGCGGCACGGCGTACATGTTCCGTTCTCCAGCTCCTAAAACCCGGCAAAATAGCATGGATATCTTCAATAATTTGGCCAAAATTACACCAACTTGCCCCTTCTCTAATTGCTTGGACCACTGATTTGGAATCACCTTCCAACATAATATTGTGGAGGCCCAAATCTCGACAAAATTCCACGGCGCAAAGAGCCCCCATCGCCTCCGCCACTGTAGGGTCCGGACGTCCTTCGAAGGCAAAACATGCAGCTGCACACACTTGGCCCATGTAGTCCCGAACGATGATGCCCACACCATACCGCCTGGAACCTGGTTTCACCGACACATCCCAGTTGGCCTTGTATGTGTCAAAAGCTGGCGCTGTCCACCGCAGGAGAGGAGCAGGCTCGTTGGGTGCTGTCTCGGCTTGGTCCTCCTGCTGCTCAACAGATTTTTCCCATAGCTGCCATTGTGTCTCTGCCTCTTGTGCCAACGCCTTTGGGTGCTTGAAAAGCCCACCATGTATGACTTCATTTCTTCTCTTCCATATATCCCGAGCAGTACAAGCAAATATTCCCATCTCTTCCGTGGTGCACCTGCAAGACAAAAACTCAAAGATTTCCAAAAAATCGTCCTCCATACAAGCACATTTCTGCAGTGACCTGCGGCTGGTGCTCCATACGTCCTGCGCTGCTGGGCAGACCCAAAGTGCATGGGAAACTGTCTCACTTGCTCTAGTGCAAAATATACACGTAGCATCCTCCAACACCCTTCTAGCTTTAAGGTTTACTTTTGTGGGGAGAATATTGTTACATGCCCTCCATATGAACATCTTCGTAGCATTAGGCACCCTCAAATCCCATATAGTCTTCCAAATATTTTTGAGCCTCGATTGATTTGAGCCTCCACCACAATTTTCTGTTTTTCTATCAATCTCCAAATAGTATGCACTTCTCACCGAAAATTCTCCAGAGCTTGTGAACTTCCAAATTAATCTGTCATGCTTGTTATATCTACTCAGTGGCAGTCCACAAATTAATTCCGCTTCTTCTTCCCAAAATATTTCCTTGATCAGAGGAATATTCCACCTTGAAGATGACGGTTCAATCAATTCACACACCTTTGCTTCTCTTGAGAGGATTCGGCAAGGAGATTGAATAGAATAAGACGATGGAGTTGGAATCCATTTGTCTCCCCAAATTGACACTGATTCTCCATTCCCAATACGCCAAATTAAGCCTGCAAAAAATAAATCCTTAGCCGCAAGTATGCTTCTCCAAGCCAAGGACGGTCTACTTCCCACTTTGGCCTCCTTAAGGGTACCATGTGGGAAATACTTGGCCTTTAGAATTTTTGAAGCCAAGCTGTCTGGCTGAGTTATTAATCTCCACAATTGTTTTGCAAGAAGCGCCTTGTTGAAAGCCTGGAGGTCACGGAAGCCTAACCCCCCTTGTGACTTAGCCCGACCCATTTTTTCCCAACTCATCCAATGTATTTTCTTCTCATTCTCCTTATTCCCCCACCAAAATTTCTGCATAATGCCATTGATCTCTTTACATAAGGCTTTTGGGAGCAAAAAGATGCTCATGCTATACGTGGGAATAGCTTGAACTACGGCTTTTAATAAGATCTCTTTTCCAGCTTGTGAGAGGAGCTTCACCTTCCAATCCGTAACCCGTCGCCTGACTCTCTCTGAGATGCTCTGAAATTCTCTAATTCGAGAGTTTCCCACTAAAGCTGGAAGTCCCAGATATGTGTCATACCGTTGGGTGACTGGCACCCCTGCCAATCGAATAATAAGATCTTTAACCTCCCTTCGTGTATTCCGACTGAAAAAGATGGACGTTTTTTCCCTATTCAGCCGTTGTCCCGAAGCCTCTTCATACCCTTCCAAGATTAAAGACAGTCGTTGCCAATCCTGTGCAGTGGCTTTACAAAAAATTAGACTGTCGTCCGCAAAAAATAGATGATTCAATCGCGGCCCTTTTGGTGATGTAGGAACTCCTCGGAGACTTCCATTTTGTTCCGCATGCAATAGTTGAGTACTCAGGGCCTCAGCGCACAAAATAAATAGATATGGGGAGATGGGATCCCCTTGCCGAATACCCCGAGTTGGCTGGATGTTACCTTCTGGATTCCCATTAATGATAATGGAGTACCTCACCGAAGAAATGCACTTCATAATAAGGCCAATCCACTTCTCACCAAAACCCATTTTTCTCATGACCTTCTCCAAAAAACACCATTCTAACCGGTCGTACGCCTTGCTCATGTCTAATTTAAGGGCCATATATCCTACTTTCCCCCACATTCTGGAATGCATAGAATGCATAGTTTCATACGCCGCCAACACGTTATCCGAGATGAGCCTTCCCGGGATAAACGCACTTTGATGGGGAGAAATAATATCATTAAGAATCACCTTCAACCTGTTAGCCAATGTCTTTGAAATAATTTTATATAACACGTTACAAAGACTAATAGGTCGAAATTCTGAAACCTTAGAAGGATTATTCTTTTTTGGAATCAACGCAATATGGGTAAGATTTACATCATAATTCAATGTACCCAACTCGAAAAATTTTTTAACGAGAATACATACCTCCTCCCCAACAGTGGGCCAGTTGTCATGGTAAAAACAGGCAGGCAAACCATCCGGTCCCGGAGCTTTTTGACCCCCCATTTGAGTGATAGCGCCGCAAATTTCCTCCCTTGTGACCTCCCTCTCTAGCTGTTCATTCATGCTTGGAGTTACCCTCCTTTCCAACCCATCAAGACACTCCCTTCGACCCCTTGGATTAGATGTAGAAAATAAATTCCGAAAATAATCCGTAAAGGCTTTGACAATATCCGCAGGTGTGGAACATAAAATCCCCTCTTCATTTTCAATTCGGAGAATTTTATTTTTTTGACGCCTTTGTTTCACACTAGCATGAAAAAATTTTGTGTTTTTATCTCCATTTTTCAGCCAGTGTTCTTTTGCCCGTTGTCGCCACTGCAGCTCTTCCTTTTCAATTAATTCATTCACCTCTTGCTGCAACAACTGAATTTTCTCTCCCTCCGGTTGAGTCTCCACCATTTGTAAATTCTTTAACTGCTCCGTTTTCTTCTGTATTTGCTGGTCAACCTGCCCTTTTTCTTTAATCTGCCACCGTTTAATTACCCTCTTGCACTTTTCCACTTTTATTGAGAATGATTGCCATGGATTGGGCCCTGGCCTGTTAACGCTCCATACGGATTGTATTAAGTTTTTATTGCTTGGCTGCTTGCCCCATCCAGCTTCATAAAAAAACCTCTTTTCTACTCTCCTTTGGCTACGCATTGCTACATGGAATTGTACAAAAATTGGGGCATGGTCTGAAGATCGATTTGCCAATACCTCCACTTCATAGTTCTGAAATGATTGCATCCACTTTGGATTGGCTATAGCTCTGTCCAATCTCTCCATAATGAAATGCCCCTCCTCCCTCTTGTTGCTCCAAGTGAACTTTGGACCCACAAATCCCAAATCATAGAGTTGGCACGCCTCCAATGCTTGTTGGAACGCCCTTATCTGCCACCTAGGCCTTTTATTAGCACCTACCTTCTCCGAGTCTGCGAGAATTTCATTGAAATCCCCCACACACATCCACTCATTACATGATAATGAGCGGAGATGCTGGAGGAGGTTCCAAGATTCTTTTCTTTTTGAAACGTCGGGATTGCCATAAAATCCAGTTAAGGTCCACGGTTGAGCCCCATATTCACTCCTTATTGTAGCATTGATGTGACGGCGGCTATAGTTTTGGATTTCCACCACTCCATCATCCTTCCAAAATAGAGCTAGACCACCGCTCTTTCCCACACAGTCAACGACAAAAACGCTTCCAAATCCCAACTGAAATTTTAATCGTTCCATCCGAGAAGCTGTAAGTTTGGTTTCCATAAGGAAAACCAAACTGGGTTTCTTTTCCTTTACCAAGCGGCAAAGGTCACGAACTGTCCGGAGGTTCCCAAGCCCCCGGCAGTTCCAACTAAGTATACTCATGGCTCTTGGCGGGGCTGAGCACCAGCCACCGCCATCATAAATTCAGCATTTCGTTCCCCCTCCATAACCTTCTTTCCTTTTTTCTTTTCTTTTTCATTTTTTTCTGGATTCCCATCGTCATCTGCATGCCTTTTCCCCAAGGTTGGTGTCCGGTCAGCCCTTTCAGTAGCATCTCCCTGTTTCGCTCGTGCTCGTTTTTTCCATGAGCGAATTGGCACACTCCTTGGGCCTACCAGCCCATTTTCCACTCTTGGTGAGAGATGGTCACCGCCCACGTGAGAATAAGGCCCAATATTCTCCTTTGTTGGTGAAAAAACTGCATCCCCATAAAAGCCTTCTGACGTGGCCTGATGGGTTTTAAGTCCATAATTTCCATCCGTGTCCAGCATTCCTTTCTCAGCTTGTCTGTTTGTCTCATTCAAGCGCATCTTTTCTCCACAATTCTCTCCCTTTTGCCCCACGTTCTTTCCACATTGAGAAGTAACGGATACCTTCCTTAAATTCCCTTGATCACCGTGCGTTTCCTTCTCTGGAATATCTTGCATTAAATGATCACGCTGCCCACCAGGGAATACACCAGCTACAGCTCCAGGAAAATTAGCGGAATTTAATGAAATCCCACCTTCTTCGCTCCGTGTTTCCTTCCTTTTCTGGCGTCCGTTACTGTCCGAGGTTGAGACTCTCGCCGGCCGGAAAGTAGCTGGCCGTGACTCCGATGCAGAGCCATGAAAGCTGTCCTCTTCATGGAAAAACTCATCCTCGCCATAGTTGCCCCTTCTATTCTCCGAACGCCTTTTGGGCGAGCCTGCTCGCAACCACGGCCCATACTCCGGTTCCTTTGGTTTTCCATGTTTCCAACGTAGTTCCTCATTCACGCATCCCCCAACTCCATGGCGGATAACCCCACAATGAAAACAAAACTTGGGTACCTTTTCATATTGGAAAGGGATCCACAAAGTTTTATTTTTCAGTTTAAGGATTCTCCCTCTCGGCAACGGCTTTAAGACGTTCACTTGGACTTTCACACGGAGAAATTCGCCCCATCCAATGCCATCATCATCTGTGTCGACATCTTCCACAACTCCGATAATTGCTCCCAGTTTAAACCCCATCTCTCTTCCCATACACGACAGTGGTAGCTTATACATACGAACCCAAAATGCCGCCGTGTCAAAATTCATCTCACTTGGCGGCGTTACACCATCATACTCGGCCACCGAAAAAAGCTGACCTTCAAAGATCCATGGACGACCCTCCATAACTCTAATCTTATCCCATTCATGCTCAAAGTCCATCAAAAACGTATTCTCTCCAAGCACCTTAAATTCCAGTGATCCGGTCGGCCTCCAACCTCTTATCAACTTTGCCCTGATGATTCTCTTCCCAATGAACCTGTCAGAAATAAGCTTTCCTACCAGACAATGAGAACCTTTGGCCGTGATCTCTTCCACATCCTCCTCAGCCACCTCAAGTCCATCTTGTTCTTCTTCCGTCAAAGAAAATTTTCCCCATAAAGCCTCCAACTCTTCAGCCATACCTCTAGATAGTGCCTCCAATCCCAATACAGACAAGAGTGATCCGTAGATTAACCTTCCCACTCACAGACTAGATGAGTTTGCGGTGGAAGAAAATTTGCTTCTAATATATAATAATATTTATATATACTACATCTTATCCTATAATTACTTTACAATATTAACGTAACGAATTAAGATCCTTTCAGTTCTTTTGAAATGAAGAAGAGCGGATTACTTAAAACATGAGGGTAAAATGGTCTAAACAAAAATTAAAATTACCATTTTATCCGACCCTAACATAACAACCCCGACAAAATTTTAATTTTTCTTTTAATATGATTTAGACTGCCAAGTCCACATTGAGAGATAATTGTAATATAAAAATATGGTTTCTAACCCTCATCTTTTTTTTTTTTTTGATATATCCGCACAAGAGGGGGAGGGGGATTCAAACTAGTGACCTCCACTTTAATGGCATGGTCTCAGCCAATTGAACTACCTCTTGAAGACATTTTAACCCTCATCTTTAACATAAAATCAATGCAAAACTCTCAAGGTCTTAGTTTTTTTTAATGAAAATCTTTTATATTCATTCATTGAAAAAAGATTAAGAGTATAAAGTTCTGATAAATCATAATCAAAGCTATGAGATTACAACGTCATAAAGATAAAATATAAAAATCTTACAATTAGGTTCTATTGAACATACTCAATCTTAGTTTTTAACTTCTAATTCAATTAAATATTTTAAATATTAAGGTCAGTTTAAATTCATATTAAAATATTAATTAAATGAATATATTTAATTTTCTTATGAATTTAATTTTAGTGATTTAACAAATAGAATACTTACATGCAGAGTCAATGAAAGAGAAGAAACAATAGGGACAGCCGAACGCGAACAGTGTAAACGCAGTATCTTGTACGTAGGAAAAAAACAAGGCACAATAATCTTTGACCTACCAAAACATCGAAAAGTCATTTCAGACTCAAATCTTCAATAACCACGTTGTATATGCGTAATGCGTGATCTTTCACGGTGGTTCGTTTATAAAATAAATTTCTTTTGTTTGAAAAAATATTGGGTTTTTTTGTTTACTCTTTTCTTTTTGCACGGTGGAATTCATTGGATCTGTCAGACTTCAATGAATTGCAGCCCGCCTTTTGAAACCATGTGACACAAGCAGAAATAGATGTAAAACCCAGAGAGACCCATGTCCGAAAATTCACTTTTTTCTTCATCCTCACCAGCAGAATGAGGTAAGAACTAAGAGCCATCCAGCCTTGAGCATCCCCCTTGTCTGTTTTCTCTTGTATTATCCATCCGTTTGTTGTTGTTTTGTGCGAGATACTTCCTCTGAATATCCTTCGTTTGTCATTTTTTTTTTTGTGGTTTTTTGCAACTTGCTCTCAGGACAAGACAAAATTCAAGTGGATGCATATATCATGCATGGGTTTCTTTCAATTTGTGGCTGTGAATAGTACCCAGGAGTTGTCACCATCGATTCTCTTCGTTTCTGGTCTTTTTTGGGTGCTTATTGGGTATGAAAGATAGAATTTTGTGAAATTGCAGTACTTGGGCTTAACATGTTTCCTACTGTCGTTTCCTAATTATACACTCTTTTCTTTTTTTTTTTGGATTTTCAAGCTATGTAGATGTAGCCAGAGTTTTTAAGTTAGATTCAAAGGGTACTGGGTTGATAGAAAAGCTGAAGGAGCTTGGGATAATGGAAAACAAGTCCATCTATAGGCAGTTGAATCATAGGTTTTCTCATTGGGATTTTTGCTGAATTTAGGACAATTCTGCTTGACATGTCTTCTTATTCCTTGAGTGTTTTTGTTTTGGGGTTGAAGAGTGGTTTTTCTTTTTCCACATCCTGCTTCTCCTTTTTTGTCTCTCTATTTTCAATGCTTTCTTCTTTCCATTTGATTTTTTGATTTTCCCCAGTTCAGGTGAATTTTAAGTTCTGGGAGTAGTAGACCATGGAAACCCGGGGCTTCTTTCATTTCCTAGCATTCATGTGCTTGTCTGTCCACCTCCTATCCGAAACATGTTTGGCTAGTAATCAAAGTATTGGCAAGATTGATCCTGGATTTGAAGCATCTCAGATGTTGTATATTGATAACGATGGAAAATTTCTTTTATCCGTGAACAAGACATTTGCTTTTGGCTTTATCACTACCGAAAATGATGTCACATTGTTCCTACTAGCAATCATTCACTTGCAGAGTTTAAAAGTTGTGTGGACTGCAAATAGAGGTTCTCCAGTTTCAAACTCTGATAAATTTGTGTTCGATGAAAAGGGCAATGTGTCCTTACAAAAAGGAGACCGTGTGGTTTGGTCAACAGGAACTGGTGGCACAGGAAGCACTGCAATGGAATTGCAGGAATCAGGGAATTTGGTTTTGCTTGGGAATGGAAGTAAAGTAATTTGGCAGAGTTTTAGCCATCCCACGGATACCCTATTACCAAACCAAGATTTTGTTGAAGGACTGAGACTTGTAAGCGATCCTAGCTCCAATAACTTGACTTATATTCTTGAGATCAAGTCCGGCGACATGATACTTTCTGCGGGTTTTCAAAATCCACAGCCTTATTGGACTATGAGTAAGGACATCAGAACTACCATCAACAAAGATGGTGGCATGGTCGCTGTGGCATCTATCAAAGCAACTTCATGGAGGTTCTATGATCAAAACAAAGTATCGTTGCTGCGGCAGTTGACTATTTCAGACAGCTCTGACCCAACTGCCACTTGGATTGCAGTCTTAGGAAATGATGGCTTTATCTCTTTCTACAATCTTGGAGGTGGACAAACAAGTCCTGCTTCATCAACAAAAATACCGAGCGACCGATGCAGCACCCCGGAACCGTGTGATGCATATTCCATATGTGTCAGTGAAAACAGATGCCAATGCCCTTCAGTTCTTAGTACCTCAAATTGCAACACTGGGATTGTCTCTCCATGCGGCGGCTCGGATGGTTCTATGGAGCTTGTGAATGCTGGGGATTGGCTCAATTATTTTGCACTTGGGTTTGTTTCACCCTTTTCTAAATCTGATTTGGATGGTTGCAAAGCCTCCTGTAATGGTAACTGCTCATGCCTTGCTTTGTTCTTCCAAAACAGTACAGGAAATTGCTTTCTGTTTGACCAGATAGGTAGCTTCCAAAACTCCGATAATGGCTCTGGATTTGTTACATACATTAAGATCTTGACCAATGGAAGCCCTGGAGGGGATGGAAGCAGCAAAAAACGCTTCCCATATGTTGTGATTATAGCTATTGGAACTATACTTGTCATCGCGGGTTTACTTTATCTGGGATTCCGATACTACAGAAAAAAGAGAAGATTGCCTGAATCTCCCCTTGAGACTTCAGAGGAGGATAATTTCTTGGAGAACTTGTCGGGGATGCCAATCCGTTTTAGTTACATAGATCTTCGATCTGCGACTAATAATTTCTCTGTGAAGCTTGGGCAAGGGGGTTTTGGCTCAGTTTACCAAGGGATCCTCCCTGATGGGACTCGGGTGGCTGTGAAGAAGTTAGAAGGCATTGGACAAGGAAAGAAGGAGTTTCGAGCAGAAGTTAGCACCATTGGCAGCATCCATCATCTCCACTTGGTGCGGATCAAAGGCTTCTGCGCCGAAGGAGCTCATCGCCTTCTTGCTTATGAATTCATGCCAAATGGGTCTTTAGACAAATGGATTTTTAGGAAAAACAAGGATGAGTTCCTGCTGGATTGGGACACCAGATTCAACATTGCTGTGGGAACAGCAAAAGGACTAGCTTACCTCCATGAAGATTGTGATGCCAAGATTGTCCACTGTGATATAAAGCCTGAAAATGTGCTTCTTGATGATAAGTTCCATGCCAAAGTCTCAGATTTTGGTTTAGCTAAGCTAATGACTAGAGAGCAAAGCCATGTTTTCACAACCCTAAGAGGCACGAGGGGGTACCTTGCACCAGAGTGGATCACAAACTATGCTATATCAGAGAAGAGCGATGTTTATAGCTATGGGATGGTGCTGTTGGAGATCATTGGTGGAAGAAAAAACTTTGATCCAATAGAAACTTCAGAGAAATCCCATTTCCCATCCTATGCTTTTAAGATGCTGGAAGAAGGCAAACTAAGAGACATCCTGGATTCAAAGCTGACAATAGATATTGAAAACGATGAGAGAGTTTTTACTGCTATTAAGGTTGCATTGTGGTGCGTACAGGAAGATATGCAGCTCAGGCCATCCATGACAAAAGTCGTCCAAATGCTTGAAGGTCTCAGCGCTGTGCCTCGGCCTCCAACTTCCTCTCCACTGGGTGCTCGAATGTACAACAGTATCTTCAAATCAAGCAGTGAGGAAGGCACCTCCTCAGGCCCATCGGACTGCAATAGTGATGCCTATCTTTCTGCTGTGCGGCTTTCAGGCCCAAGATAACAGTTGCTGAAGATGAGTTTTAGTCATGTATTATTTTCCATTGCTTTTTATATTCTTGTAAATTTTGTCAGAATGCTCAATATTTGTAATACTATTGCTATGAGCTGCTGCCCGCTCTGTAAATGAAGAGTCTTTGATTATGATTAAATAGTGCAAAATCAAGAAATTTTATCCCACTTCATTGGTTCAAGATGTCAAAGTATGTGAAGGGACATTCAATCAAAGGGCTTCCTATGATCATTCTCCTATTCTCTCACTTTTCAATAGTAATTTTGAAAAGAAGCAGAGAGACGAGAGAAGAATCATGAGAAAAATTGAGGATTTGGCCCAAGGTAGTGGCCGAACCACACACTTGGGCCCTGGGGGTAGGTCGACCACCCCCAAACGACTGGCTTAGGGTGGCCGAACCACCCCCAACGTATTTTCTTCTTCTTTTTTTCTTTTTTCTTTGGTTGGATTTTTTTAATATATATATATATATATATATATATATATATATCATGGTACCCAACAACTCAAGTAACACGCTACGTGGGGTCTACATGTAAGGATGATGTGGCGTTTCGTTAAAAAACTTAACAAAATCTTGATAAAGGTATCAAGTTGGTTTATTGACTTACCACATGTACTATTTGTGATATTTTTAAAAATTAATGTGGCTATTTAATTTTAGTGCAAACTACGTGTATTGAAATAATATTTAAACCTTTTTAAAATTAGTACCGACTTATTTATCATATTCCAAAAAAAAAAAAGAAAAAAAAACTTGAAACGGAGGAGAGGATCCTCTTCCTCCTGCGACACTCCGCTTTCCAAGTTCCAAAAAAAATCTGCAGAGCATAATCCGCTCATTCTCAACCGTCCGTTACAAACAGTACGGACAAATGACTTCATCAGCAACTCTCTTCCACTTCAAGCCCTCTCTCCTGCACTGCTCCGCCTCCACCGCCTCTTCCTCTCACTCTCTCTCTCTCAAATTCATATTTCCCGCCAGACCACAACGTCCACTTTTCCCAACGGTCCAAATCCAATCCCGCCCCAGTACGCCCAGAGCTTCCTCTCGCACCTTCGTTGCCACCGAGAATGACTCAGGCTCAGGCAAAGCCCTTCATATATATTCCTTAAAAAAAAAAAAAATTTAGAAAAAAAGAAGAAGCTTTTTTCATACTAAAATATGATTTTCTCGATTTTTTTGTTGTTGGTTTGTATTTGTTACAGCTCGAGATCTCTTTTGCGCTTCAATTTCAAGTAGAAGGAAAGCACTTGCATTCGTGGCCACACTGCCATGTCTTCTTCTTTTGAATGAATCATCGATGGCTGGGTAAGCGCAAGGCCAAATTCCTCACTTTTTCTTAGTGTTTAATTTTAATAGCTTTGTTCTGGATTGAATACTTTTCTTGTCAAAGTAATAGATGAATCTAATCTAAGTAGGTAACGCTTAGGCTTAGCTGAATTTTCAGCCCTGAAGATTGCTAGTTTTCTAAACTAGAAACTAAAAAAAAAATGCCAATGTGTCAATGGCCAGTAGTGATAGTTGATATCAGCTCAATTTGATGATTCTTTCATTTGGGTGTTATTAGATTCTATTAAATTTGTGAAATTAGGGAACTTTCTCAAGTGGTTTAAATTAATAACTAAAAAGGAAAAAAAAAAAAAAAGGTAGGGATTTTCAAATTGGGGCCCGTTTTAATAGACTTGTCTATGATATGAAGCCTCATCGATGCTGGTTCTCATTTGTTCTTCCTCGTTGTAGTTGGAATAGAACATATGCATGTAATTCCAAATATTATTGGAAGAAAATGTCAATACCTCAGAATTCTTTTGACTATTGTCAATCAAACTAAGTCTTATCCGCAAAAAATTGACATTGATTTTGTAAATATCTCCTGGCTTTAGAAAAAAAAAGAAAAGGAAATAAATGAGAAGAGATTCATATATGCCACAAATTTATGGATGCATCAGTGTGAAGAGAACAGCCAAACTACTTAATGAGATGTTATTGAGTTGTGTAGTTTTGTATTCACTGATGAGTTTCTGCTCTTGTTGCTGTTTTACATGATACTTCTCTATAAATATTGAAGGTTGGCTACTAGTGAATATATGCTCCTAAAGGAAGAAGTGAGGAAGGTATTGTCAAAGGGAAAGGCAGCCGGTGTACTTCGTTTGGTTTTTCATGATGCAGGAACCTTTGATATGGATGAGAATTCAGGTATATTCTGGAGGCAATGATCTTGTGAAAATGCTTTCTAGAGTGATAGTATGATGTGCGTGATGCTTACTAGTAGGATATATCATGCTCCATTCTTTCTTTTATTAAAAATTCAATTGGTTTGCCAATCTTGATGTGTTATTTTACAATGAATTATATGTCTGATTTGTAATTAGTTGCCATGCTTGCCAGTAGAAGTCAGATGATAGCCTGATTGTGGTCAGGTCTGGGAAAAAAATTACTTTTAATGTTCTGAAGAATAGGAAAGAGAATTAGAGGCCTTATGGTTCCAAGTGAGCTTGAAAAGATTGATCTTAATGACTAAATAGTTGCTGATAACAGAATTTAGGTTGCATGATTTTTCTCACAACAAGTAAAAATAAGGACAATTGAGGCTGTTTGTTGGGTTTAGTGAAGGCTGAAGTCTAAGGTATGTGACTGGTAACAAAGCATGGGCTATGGTTTGTATTTTCACCAACAGTCACTAGGGAGCAACTACTTATCATGACACTGATGAATGCCAAAACATATCCGCGGTGGTTTTTAATGACATCAAGAATTCGGTATTCATGACTGGTACCTGGCTAAAGCAATAAGCTATTAATGGACTACATGTGTTCAAATTTTAGGTGCCATCTATAGGAGGGCCTTGACTTCTTGTATTCTTTTTTCATCTCTTTCACCTTAATGGTTCATTTTCTGGCTGGAAAATGCTGCAAATGCTATAGATAATTTGATTTTTAGTAGGATGATGATAAGAGAAAGAATCCAGGAGTGAGTAAATTCTGCTTTGTTGTCAATTGATAACGATATAAAAGACAATCACACATTTTATTCTGAATTTTGTGAAGCCCATATTATCACCGAATTGCGACTCTTCTTTTCTTTCACTTCTCTACATTTAATATGCATCGTTATGATAACTGCAGGTGGCATGAATGGTTCCGTTGTGTATGAACTTGATAGACCAGAAAATGCAGGTCTCCAAAAACCTATGAAGGCATGCTGTCTCTCTCTCTCTCTCTCTCTCTCTCACACACACGCACACACAGAGACACGCACCTTTTACTATCTCATATAACTTTTACCTTATATGCAGACTTACATTTCACATGTATGTAACTATACATCTCCTTGTCACTTTCCATGAAAAGTTTATTGTTCTGAATTACTTGAATGTTAACATAAAGCCTTACTGATTAACTCTAATATGGTCTCTGACCGGCTAACACCCAGTATATGAATTGTTCTTTAGACTCTAGAGAAAGCAAAGACTGAAGTGGATGCAATACAACCAGGTTTTTATTTTCTGAAATGCCACTACTTGAACGTTTCAATATTAATGGAATATTGTGGTGCCTGCCAACATGTTTTGGAATTTTCCATTGTTAGTGTCATGGGCAGACATGATTGCTGTGGCGGGAGCTGAAGCAGTTTCATTATGTGGAGGTCCAACAATCCCAGTTCTATTGGGCAGACTAGATTCGGTGTAAGAGGCTAGCTTATTCCCTTAAGATGGTATATGGCAGAAAACAGAATATTGGATCCACTCTGGATCTTAAGATGCTTCATGAAATTAAACTCAAGCTTGTATTTTCAATGATAATTTTTAATTGAGTTGTTTGCCTTTAATGTTTACTTTTTAATTTGGAGAACGTTATATTTTGGTCTTCTGCCGAATTTACGAAATTTGACAGTGCCTATTTGAGGGCTCATTGCCCATAATTTTACCAATTACTTTTTCTTAATAGGGAGCCTGATCCGGAAGGAAAACTTCCTCAAGAATCTCTTGATGCTCCTGGTTTAAAGCAATGCTTTCAAAGAAAAGGCTTAACGTGAGTTTATACATTGCAAAATGTATTTTGATGAATATTATATATTGCAAATTTTTCTTAACATGTTCCTCCTGTAAAGCTGTTTACTTATCAACAGTCTCCATCTTTGTCATGAGTTCAGTAGAGTTGACGTAAGTAACTTGTGATGTTGTGCTTTAGAAAAGACGGATCACCACTTTTTGGTTGTTAGATGACTTTATCTATAACTAATTTGGATGAATCTAATATAATTTCATCTTTTTGTTTTCTTCTTTATTAATTCCTTGGACACAAGCATTAAGGTGAACTTGTTGGTTGGACAGCTATAACACAGAATTTAAAGGGGGAGTTAGGTAAATGTGTTTATAATATCAATTTTTTCTTCTGTAGTTCTCAGCCTTTTAATAAACTTTGTCCATTCCCTTTTTGTTATCAACTTTAACATAACACACTTGGTAGTGCCTGACTAAATGGTGATACTT
Source organism: Corylus avellana (assembly GCF_901000735.1). NCBI lineage: Eukaryota > Viridiplantae > Streptophyta > Magnoliopsida > Fagales > Betulaceae > Corylus > Corylus avellana. The sequence continues at coordinate 3,766,202 of NC_081548.1, forward strand.
ATGTCAAACAGGTTCTTTAGTTTATTTAAAGCTCAGTTTGGTAGGTCAGAAAAGGCAGAAAAAGAAAATAAATTTTTTGAATCTAGGATTTTTCACAATTTGAAATCTAACCTCTACCATTCATTTGTCATTAGACTGCTATTCTAATTAATTGATGTAACTTTTCCTTTCTTTTTTTTTTGGAACTCCAACTTTTTTTCTTCTTTGGTTTTCTTACCAACCACACTGTTTCTCAACAAAACTATGATGAGCCAGTGTTTCAAAACTCTTTAAAAGAACTATGGAAAAATGCTAGTGTTACCACACTGCTTGATTGATTGTCAGGCATCCATTATAAGCTACCATGTGTTACACGGCATGCCCACCTTCCATGTGTCATGTGGAGGATGACATTGGTCGGGCACCGCATACGCATGCATAATCCACTGAGGACCTAACTGACACTAGCACTCCTAAAATATATATTGTGTAGACACTAGAAAATGAAAGAAGCATCAAGGCTGGCCAAGACTCTTCATGAATTCTTGTATGACACTTGCAAATTCTGTCCCTTGTATGTGAGGTACTCGGTTTATTATAGGTTGTATTTCTTATTATGGAGTCCATGTTGTGATTTAATGCTTACATGCTGCAATATTGTTTCTAATTACTTGTAGATATGTGGATTTGACAAATTTGAAGCTCAAATACACGTTTATGCCCGACCCCATGTGGCAAAGCTATGAATTGCTGATAAAGCTGTTAACTAGTCAAGATTTATAGGCTATTTACTGAGATGTACATGTAACTGAAACCTTAGTGGTTCATTGGTTATAGGTAGCATCTTTGGCATATTTTACCATAATTAACTTCCTTGATATCTTACTTGAAGCAACCTGACTCTGTTGAATTTTTGTGCAGAACACAAGATCTTGTTGCTCTATCTGGAGCTCATACTCTTGGAAGTAAAGGATTTGGAAATCCAACTGTTTTTGACAATTCATACTTCAAAATTCTTCTTCAGAAGCCATGGATGTCTTCAGGTAGATAACTGAACATAATACTCATTTTATTCAAGTAATATTCTGAGTTGTTTATGAGTCATTGCCTTTTTCTTTTTGGCCTGAGATATTTCCGTGGTAATACTTTCTTTTGATTTCTTTAAACCCTGCCATATGTGGCCATTATGGGCCTTAAGCTACTGGCTCAACTCCAGCCTTTATAAATAGGTAAGATTAATGCATGATAGATGAGGTATGATTGCAAGGGAAGAGTCGGATGGGGTTTGAAATTCTTATTTGCATTTTTGTTGCTAAATTAGTGTGCAAAAATTTAATTTAAGCAAATTACATCTTTTATCATCAGAATTTGCTTCTCTTATTATTCAAAAACTGATTCTGTTCTTCACATGCAGGTGGTATGTCAAGCATGGTTGGGCTTCCTTCAGATCGTGCACTTACTGAAGATGATGAATGCTTAAGGTTCTTCGTCTTTCAGAAACCACTTTAGCTTCCTTTATAACATGTCCTGTTTTACAATTTCAATATTTGGCTGAGCACTCAAGAGCTATAGTAGGATATGAGTTTGTTCTATAAATTGTTGGAAAAATGTATCTGAATGCAAATAATTTATGAGGTGTAGAAGCAATATAGATATCTTTGACAATTCACAAATCATTGGACGTATATGAGAATATTGGGTTATATAACAACTTACAATGAGGATTTAAGAAAAAGAAAATAAAAAAATTTTGGCAGAGTGATGGTCACTCTGCAAAAATATCTGTAACCATTTTCCAAATCCTCAACTTTAAACACATTGTCTTAGTTTTCTCACACATTGTTCCTAACCCATTCAACTTAATCTTGAAGTTTTATTAGAACAAAGTTTTCCTCCATATGCTTTTACGACAAATGTCAATTTAATAGATTGGATTCGAAGAATTTCTCCAAGGAAAACTTTGTCCTTACTTATTCACAGATTTTGCATTACTAGTTTGTTAGTACTTCCACCTCTCTCTCTCACACACACACACAGGGAATATGAATGACACTTCACTGACATATGGAGTTTCAATTTAAGAGTGATGACATAATTTCCTTGTGAGCTAGCATTTTTATGTTTGGTGCAATATATGTTCTTCATTTTGTGATTTAACTGGGAATCATTTAATGCACAGATGGATCACAAAGTATGCTGAAAGTCAGAATATGTTCTTTGAAGACTTTAAGAATGCTTATATCAAACTAGTAAATTCTGGTGCAAAGTGGAAAAGCTTGTAATATTAATTAGGGAGCAAAATTTTGTTGTTTCTCTTTTAATCAGATACAGGAATTATATACAGATGCATTTACAGAAATTATATACAGGGTGCTTCAATGTAGTTAGAAGTGATGTGTACCATCATTTTGTAATCTTTGAAAGAATTATTCTCAACAAGTATGAATAAATTACCACTAAAGCTTGTATGCCATCTTGCAGTTCATCTACTTGCCAGGTTGTGTACACTCTGGTGTGTCATGTATCTAAAATAATATGATCGCATGTACATGACATCATTAAGATAATGGATCAGCTCAAACTTGATATTTTCAATCCTCAAGTTGAACTTTTAATCTCTTTTAAAAGAAAATATTTTAAAATTTTTGTTTTTTGTTTTCGAAAAAAAAACATATTCACTTTTATATCACGTCATAATATTTTTTCAAAGCAAAAAAATCCTCCAAATCAGGTAACGAACAGAGCCTTTTTCTTTTATTAATTAAAACGAAAAAAATATCCACACATTATTTGGTGATTTTGAGGTATGAATATGATACTCATTTTAGAGATTTGAAATATTAACTCATGCCTATTTTCCCTGTAAATAAATGATTATTTCTTTGCATATAGGAAATAAATTGTATCTTTATGGTTTAATTTTCTATATATTTGTAGTGTATTCAAACCCAAGAGGTGTAATGAATCCGTCAAGTGTTTACAGTGACCCTATTGGTGAGTATTAATTCTCACTTGTTTGTCACATTATTTCAGGAGAAAGATGATTTAAGAAATTCCCATGAATATGATGGCTGGACTAAACAAGTTGTGGTTGTCAGTTTTTTTTTCATACTTTCCTTGGATTGGCCCTTCTGATTGCCTTTATTGTCCTTGATAAGATTTTGACACAGAATGATAGAAGCACTACACCATGGGTCGGAGAAAATTCTTCCAACTCAGACTGTCATTTGTTCTTAGAACATGCATGTAATTCTCACATGCATTTTTAATTACGTGTTTTACAAATGGATGCTAATTTAATAGACTGAGTTGGAAGAATTTTTTCAACCTAATTTAAAAGAAAACTTTCTCCCGCTACCATTGAAAAATTACATGAGAGTCATTTCAATCTTTCAAGATACTTGGGCACATTTTTTAATTTTTTAATTGTTTTTTTTTAAAAAAAAAAAAAGACCACATAAGGAAGAAGTTAGGCTAAAGTTGTGTTAAAAAGTTGTGCCTTTATCATTCTCTTGAATTTATAGGCACATATCTAATGGTGAATTTAAAAAAAGAGATGGATAGGAGATGAATGAGAGATAGAGGAATACCATGTCACTTCGAAAATATTATAAACTCAAAGACATATCTCAGCTGGAATACATCGAGTGTTAAAAAAAAAAAAAACATAGTATTTTGTACTCTGTATTTTTGTCATTTAGAGCCAGTTGTGTTATTTTTACGTAGGAGTCTAATTACAAACGGCTTGTAATTTAGCTAATTTCTTGTTTGCTTGCTGGAATTTTTTATTTTTTATTTTATTTTATTTTATTTTTAGGCTATTTACCTAGGTGTGACCATAGTAGCATTTACTCCTTGGGAACCGCACAGGAGGAGCCTAGACGGTGAGAATCACAAGTGCTCTATCAAGTCCGACTGAAAGATAGCCTGACCCAACCCCACCAGGGCATCAATGTGAATTCAAGACGATTAATACTAATTAGGCATACGTGGGGATTCTCCATTGCGAAAATTCGAACTCACACCCTATTACATGCTTTAACCACTTAAAAATTTTATTGGGCCATTAAACCACCACCGGCCTTGATGGTTTGCTTGAATCTATTTATGTTTAGTGTTTTGCAGCTTAGTAGTTTTCTAGTTGTTGGCATTCCTCCAAACAAAAACAAAAAAGGCTATGGTTGTGAAAGCATTCAGAACTATTTATCCAAAAAAAGGAATCTTGCACAACAAGATATGACTTGTCATCAGGTTGATAGGTGCCAACTCAAATCTAAAAATTTGGGTTTACCTTAGAATACATGAACAAAACCTTTTGAGACTATACCTTGAGGCCTCAAAATTCAATCAAACTTCTGATAATATATTTTGGGGCTCGTTTTGTGTATTTTTTTTTTAAGGGAAAAATATAAAAAAGCCCCCCAAACTACTAGCCGTTTGCGATTAAGCCCCATGATGTTCCAAAAGTCATAAAGTAGCCCCCCAAACTACCAAACTGTTGCATTTTGGCCACTCCGTTAGTCAAAACCGTTAGTCTGGACGGGAACCACGAAACGACGCCGTTTTATTAGAGTTAAGTTACGAAAATGCCCTTGTGGGATTTTAAAAAAAAAATTGGGGCAAAACGGCGCCGTTTTTGCTTAGGGTAATAGTTAAATTTTGATTTTCTTTGTTTGTCTCTCCTTCTCCTTCACGCAGCCTCCTTCGTACTAAATCAGAACATCAATACATCTACAAAACAACTAAACCCATTCTCCACAAAATCTTCTGCAAAACAACCAAACTCATTCTCCACAAAATCTTATACAAAAAAACCAAACTCATTCTCCACAAAATCTTCAACAAAACAACCAAACCCATAGGAAAAACTCAATCAGGAAAGTGGGCTACCTTCAGGATGACGAGACCGGCTGCGTGAGGGAGACGATCGGGCAGACGGCATCGTGGGGGGCCGCGAGACCGCACCGTGCTCGGGGCTGCATGGGGGCTGCGTGAAGGGAAGGCTACGATTGGGCGGCGCACCGTGCGGGGGGGCTACGTGAACGGGGGAAGGCTACGATCAGGCGGCGCACCGTGCGGGGGGGCTGCGTGAACGGGGGAAGGCGACGATCAGGAGGGGGCCTGGGTGAAGGAGGGGACCGGGTGAGGGGGAAGGAGGCTGCGTGAAGGAGAAGGAGAGACTAAACAAATAAAATCAAAATTTAACTATTACCCTAATAAAAAACGGCGTCGTTTTGCTCCTGGTTTTTTTTAAAAAAAAAAATCCAACAAGGGCATTTTCGTAACTTAACCCTAATAAAACGGCGTCGTTTCGTGGTTCCCGTCTAGACTAATGGTTTTGACTAACGGAGGGGCCAAAATGTAACTGTTTGGTAGTTTGGGGGGTTACTTTATGACTTTTGGAACATCAGGGGGCTAAATCGCAAACGGCTGGTAGTTTGGGGGGCTTTTTTATATTTTCCCTTTTTTTAATAAAGAAAAAAAAAAGAGTGGTCAAGGTGTGTAAGAATTCATGTTGGAGTGTTGCCGAAGGAAGTTGTGGTGCTGCTGTGGATTTGAATGGCCGGAGGAAGGTGTAGCTTTGCCAGTGGATTTGGTTTGACGGATTGAACTGTTTTTTTTTTCTTTTTTTTTTTGGAAATCAATCGAAATAAAGAATAAGAAACATAAAAGAAAATTGCAATCCAAGATCTAACAATTGGCGTTAACCTATTTGCTCTGATACCATGTAAGAGCATTCCCAGCAGACTCCCTATAAGGGAGTCTATTCCCTAAATTTAGGGAATATGTCCAAAAAATCACAAAAAACCTCCCACAGCAGATTCTCTATATGGTTCCTTAAACCATCCGCTGCTACAGTTGAACCCAATGTTTGGAGTTCTACTGTAGCAGTCCATATGATTATTATAATCATAAAAAAAAAGCACTCTCTCTCCTCTCGCATCTTTTTATGCACTTCTCCATTATTTTTGTCTGTTCTTCTTCTTCGTCCTCTTTGTCTTCTGCACTTCATCTGGACACAAGCCATTTGAAGATTGCAAAAGAACCCAGATAAAAAAAAAAAAAAGAAAACCTAGTAGATTGCAAAAATCAACCATAGAAACCAAAAAAAGAAGACAGTAGATTGCAATAAAAAAAAAAAAAATAGAAACCAAAATCAACTATAGAAATAGAAACCCAGTAGATTGCTTGCTGGTTCTATAAATTTGGCCTCTGCCGCCCCATGTCTCAGCTTCCACCAGCTCCAGATTTCAATTCCATGGCTTCCCATCTGAAGGAGGAGGGGTTGGAGAAGATGGAGGTGCAACTACTTCCAAGAGCCATAGCCAACCAGAGAAGCGGCGCAGGGACAAGATTAATGTACAACTTTCAACTCTTAAGGAAACTAATTCCAGTAGATTGCAAAAATCAACCATAGAAACCAAAAAAGGTAGATTGCAAAATAAATAAAAAATAGAAACCAAAATAAAAATAAAAATCAAAACCCATCAAGAAACCAAAATCATTGTAGCTTGCTTGCTGGTTGTTCCTCTTGATCTATGCTTGCTGGTCTGTGGGGGGATGAGAGTGAGGCAGAGAGTGAGATCGAGAAAGAGAGAGAGGTGCGGCTGGGGCGAAAGAAAAGAAGGAGATGAAAGTGAAGAAGTCAGGGAGAAAAAGAAGACGGAGATGAGAGAGATGGAAAGAAAAAGAAAAATGTTTTTAGAATAAAAGAAAATATTATTTTAATAAAATAAATAAATATTTTAATGATATAGGGAATGATTAAGGGAAGCTATTGGGGCATATTTTAACATAGGGAAGCAAAAAGTAGGTTGAATCCTTAAATATAGGGAAAACGACGAGGAAGCTGCTGGGAATGCTCTAAGAATTTATAATGCGGAATAATAAGATAAAGATGACATAGAGATTCGATCTATGACCTACATCCACAAGATCAAGCCCTAAGGCTGCATTAAGCTCTTATTTCTCTGAGTAATATTTACAATATAACATGCTCCTATTTATAGGAGAATCATATTAGATACAAATAGACTTCTATTCTACCTTGGTTAGTTAGGTGATAGTTTTTAACTATTCAACTGAAACTCAATGATAATCTTCAAGTGTAAGTCAGTAATAATCTTATACTGTGACTATTATTTTTGAACTCTCCATGGTATACTCTAACAAGGTGGCTATGTGGCCAATCTCAGTGGCTACGTGGCCAATCTCAGTGGCCACCCTAATATTTTTTTTAATGTTTTAAATAATAAGATAGTTCTTACCTTTGTAAAAGCTAAGCACACGTTTTGTCAAAATATTCATACAAGAGAAAAATACAGATGAATAAAATGTGTTTTGTGTTATTTGTTAATGTATTTGTTTCGACGAGCCGCCCCTTTCCTAGCTACATCTCAACCCCCCACACCTACCTTTCATTCCCTTCCATTTTACTTCCTACTTACCTCTCTTTTTTCAATTTCCAAAAAGTCACATTAAAAAAGGTAAATAAATCTTATAAAAGCCACACCAAACCACATATTGGTTAATACTGTCCTCATATTTCATTTTCCTCAAACAAATATCAACAAGGCTGAAGCACAAATCCAATGCAAGTCCTTTGGAAGTTCTTTCAAGCAGTTGCTTTCAGCCATTGTAGGGCCTGGTTCACAGCTTGAAATGACCCAAAAAACTGAAATGAAAAGACATAGAAATGAAGGAAAAACATGAGGGCATTACAGGAAGACCCTCCCAAAGGATAAGGAATATTGGTACTAAACAACAATATATGTCCAAAGACAAATATGTTTGTGGGTCAAGCCTAAATAACTCAACTTTGATGTCATAATCTTTGGCTTTGAGCCAATATTCTGCCACCAACCAGAAAAGATTATAGGAGGAAAATAATTAAGAATTCATAATCTAGGTTGTCTAGCTCAGCATTCTTATTTTAGTTTTTTTTTTTTTTTTTTTCACCAGTTCTTGGGAATCAATCACAATTTCTGCACATGGGATCGGATTCCTGCAGCAGAGTTGAGCAAAAAAGCAAGATATTATCTGGGAAGAAGAAGAAGAAGAAGATTAAAGAAATGTAAAGATTTTTCATGGGATTATCTTCTTTTGCATGCAACAGCAAGAAAGACAGTGAAGGGGGTCCTTATAGTGACGTATGCCTTCATCTTTTTCTCACTAATCCAAATCTATGAATTTCTTATCCTTCACCTTTTTCTTTTTGGAATATCTGTTTCTCTGATGTTATTATTTTAATTTTTCCTTTTTTGTTTGTTTCTTTATTTTTGTTTTTTTTTCTTTAAAGCAACTTCATCTTTATACTCAAGCGAAATATACCTCCAAAGAAATTTTACTCCATTATTGCTAGGAGTATTACATTTTTTACTACAATAACACGTTTGGAACCGACGTAATGGTTTATATGGCATTTATCACGTCATCAACAAAACAACTAAAATTCTACCACGTTAGTTTGTAAAAATATCTTACTAAAAGCGGTAGTATTCCAATTTTTTTTTTTTAAAAAAAAAAAAAAAAAAAAAAAAAAAATTATGGGTTAAGGTTAATAAATTTCTTACAAACTGACGTGATAGTTTACGTGACACTTATGTATATTGTCAAATCAACCACTAAACAATCAAATTTTATTACTTAATTTCTTTTCACTCATATCGTGCCGCGTGTAGCTGAACTGTCGCGTGAGTTTTTAAAAGAATTACAATAAAAGTTATAATACTTCAAATATTTTCTAAAAAAATAAAAATTTACAAAAACAACAAGAGAGAATAAGAGAATAGAAGTAGAAAATTAGGAATTCCTCATACATTTTCGTTTATAATATTTTCTTAGCCCTCATTGAAAAATATGAAGAAGAAGAGGAGCAATTGGACAAGAGAATGTTATGGGCAGGGTACCCCAGCAATCACCTCATGAGGGGGTGACCAAGTGTGGAGCTTCAAATGTGGGCAACATATTTTCACTTGTCTCTTTCAATTATATTCCAAAAACCCTACAAAATAAATAAAAGAAAAACAGAAAACTTTCCCGTGTAAATGACGATTCAAGTGAAATAAAAATGAATTATTTTATGATCAAAATTTTATATTTAATTAATTATATTTAACGATATATATGATGTCACATCATTAGGTGACATTATATATATTATTAGATAGATAACATAAAATCTTAAGCTTGGATTTATTAGCTAGCTAGGCACCAAAAACATGCATGCCCTTTGAATTTAAGGCCAACGACCTCAAACAAGCCACGTGTTGGAAGCCAATCAGGATTGAGTTTGGACCCTCTCCGCACGTGCAAACGCTAAGAAATGTTTGGGAAACAAAACCGAGGGGAACGTGCATTTGTCAGCTGCCATGCACCTTTGCTTCCTCGTGCCTCCTCATACTCATTCACCCTCTTGCTTTCTCACGTGCTCCCTCTCTTCAACTACTCTTAAATTTCTCTCATTTTTATTTTCCTTTTATACCAAAAACAGAAACATATATATATACCTCCGGAATGGTTATCCCCATAGAATAATAATTATTTTGTTTGGTAAAGGTTTATTCTTAAGAATAGATTCATGAGGGAATCACTAATTCCTTATACATAAAAATAACTATTTATCTAAAAAATGAGAGGAATAGTTATTTCTTAAGGAATAAAATACTTTAAAAAAAGTAAAATATATATATATATAGGTATTTGTGAAAAATGTATTATATTCCTTAAGAAATAACTATTACTCTCATTTTTTAAATAAATAGTTATTCTTTTGTGCAAGGAATTAGTGATTTTCACAATAATATCTATTTCTACGAATAAACCACTAAAAAAGAAGAAGTAAAATATGAAAATTAAAGTGGATGGCCGACCACACATTGGTCACACCAACCCCAGACACCTCGCGGGACCACCCCTAGGTGTTTGGGGGTGCTGCAACCACCCCCGTGGCATCTAGGGGTGGCTACAGCCACCTCGATGGCACCGGGGGTGGTGCAACCACCCCAGACCACTTTTGTGGCCACCCACTATTTTTTAGGTTTTTTTTTTTTTTATATATAATTTTCTAATATGAATTAAAAATAATAATGTGTAGGTTTTTAATAATTTTGATTTAATTCCAATTAAACCTTGTGTGTTGTTACCAAACTAAAAAATATGAATAACTATTCCATTCAATTATTCTCTATTCTCACTAATAACTATTCAATTTCCTAATGAAAATTGGAATACGTATTTCTCAAATCAAACGAAGCCTTAATTAAAATATAGTAAGTGATGGAGTCGAAATTCGAATTCGTAACATCTATTATTATACCGTATTAAGCTTATGAGAAAAAATGGACTTAATTATTTATAATAATATTTTAACATTCTCATTCATTTAATGGACATCTTGGATAAGATTTTCAAAGAGTCATATTTATCTTTGTTTTTTTTTTTTTAATCAGTTTTATTTTTCTCCACCCACTTTTTATCTTCTAAATTGTCATGATCATTAATGGCTTTGATATTTATAGTCACAAATAAAATAACTGCTATGAGATAATCAACTAGTCTAAAGATAACAATTGTCCATTTAGCAAAAGTCTTATCTTCTTAACCAACTTTGCTTTAAAGCATTTATGTCTTATGATGTAGGTTATGAAGTTTATTAAGCAAACCAATTGGTATGCTTAGACTGAAAACTACCTAATTTAGTCTATGCAACCATAATGGAAGTATATTCGAAGTCAAGAAAACACTACCTCTTAAGAACAAACCTTTATTAAAGTTCAAGAAATAGTTACTTATTTGTCCATGTCTTCCTTCCTCCTGAGTCCATTCCATAAATACTAGCACTGAGTTTTGCCGACAAGGAAATGCCAAGCTAGTCAATGTTTTATTTATGAAATGTGTTGGGTGTCATTTTCTTACATATTTCGTATATTATTTTTTAAAGGACACAATTTTTTTCCAAACTGATTTGAAAGAACCTACTATAATAAGTGATAAATGCTTTTTAAAATATTTTAGTAGTTATTTATTACAATTTCACTAATTTAGGAAACCAAACACTAATTTTTTAGAAATTTAAAAATGTTGAATGGCATTTGTCACCTATTAAAGTAGATTGAAGGAAATTTCATCCAAACCAGTTTGGAGGAAATTTGTGTTCTTTTTTAAATTCACAATTGAATATGTACAACTCATGCAAGTTTCACATATTTAATGGTTGATTTATATATATATTTTGAATGTAGATGGATAAGAGATGTGTAGGATAATGAAATAAAATAAACATTTTCTCTTTATTTTATTTTAGGATACTAGAATATGGTCAAAATGAAATTAACAAAGAAAATGGACAAAAACAACAACAACAACGACCATAAATGACATGGCTCCTTAATTTCCTCCTGTGTTTTAGGTTGCCAAAAAAAACACATTTCTGCTCATGGTTGCCAAAACAGGACTTGACTTAACCATGGTCAGGTTTTTAATTTATGAAGTTACTTTTGTGTGCTAATAAAAATAATAATTATTGAGGTCAAATTCGTACTAAATAGTAAATACATGCAGTGAATAACTAGTAGGTCCGACTCAATTTATTTGCCTAACCACCCTTTCTCTTTTGTCAAATTTCTACTCTCCAATTTAAGTTTCAGCGCGAGTGACTGCACCACCATTAATAGGAATAACTTAATTCTCCTAAAATCATGAATAATAATTCTTCTAAAAATTGGGGGAATAGGTATTTCATTAATAATGGAATAGTTCTAAAAATAATATTCTAAAAAAGCCATTTGTTATTCTCATTCCATTCTCCATTTCCCCCTCTTAGGTGGCCGGCCACCGCAATCGAACCTCTGGTGGTTGCTTCAACCACTTTTCAATTTGCCATTTGGTGGTCGTAGCCACCAAATCGGTGCTCACCGCTAGCCACTGTCCGACCTTTTCAATTTTTGGCCACAACTCGAAACAGCCCAGCACATACTACTGACAACGACATTCGACTGTCCTCCGCCAACATCGACTACCGTTTGCTACCATCCCTTGTGGCCCTCCGCTATTTTAGTCACTGCCCGACTTAATTCATTGTCTGCCACCTTAGTAGTGGAATGAGGTGACAGTAGCTGAAGACGATAGAGAGCTGCATGGGACATCAACAATTAGTGGCTTGGTGGCATGAGACGCAAAGGACCTCCGAATATGGTTGTTGGTGGTAGTTCACGTTGGACGACGATGGGCTAAGGTGGGTGGTGGTTGACAGTTGGCGAGGTTGGGTGGTGGCTAGTGGTGGCCGGGCTAAGCGATGGCTGATGATGAGCTCTAATCTAAAGCTCTGACCACCCCCATGCAGTCATTGGTAGGGGTGTCAAGGCAATTAGTAGATTTCACTAACCGCAACCGCTAACCGTTAGGCGGTTAGAGGTTAGTGAAATAAATAACCGCCCGCTAACCGTTTTTTCAAAATTGGGTTTTTTTTTGGGCTTTCTTTAGGGCTTTTGGGGCGTTTTTTTGCTTCTTTTTTTTGGTCTCTTTTGTATTTTTAGTGTCTTCTTGGGCCCAATTGCTATAAAAAGAGTCCATATTGAAAAATCAAAAATATTTGACCCAAAATTTACATTTACTTGTACTTTAAAAAAATTTCCTTAAATATTAAATCATAACCGGTTAACTTTTTTTTCATTAAATTATATCATATGATTAATTATTTAAATTATTATCATATTTACTTATAATCTTTTTTCTTTGAATTGAACTTAATATCTAATGGTAAATGGTAATGTTCAAACTCCTAAATCCTAAATTCCTAAATTCCTAAAGTATCTAATAATGCTTTAATTAAATTGTAGTTATAAGTAATATATTGTTTAATTCAATTGAATCAATTGTGATTATCATTGTACATGAATCATATGATTAACTTGTAGACTTATGACTTATGAGTTATGTCATATTATATATGTATTATTTATTATTATATAATCATATGATTTAATGATCAAGTCATCATGCAATATAATCATATCAATTATAGTGATAATATATAAATTACTAAAATTATAATGATAATACATTAATACTTAAATTGTGTTTATAAGTAACACATTGGTCATTGTTTAATCCAATATCAATTACTTAATTTGATATTATACAAATCATATCATCATTGTACATTAATAATATGATTCACTTGAAGTTTTGAATAAAGTATTTGAATTATCATTGAATCATATGATTAAGTATTGATATTATACATTTATATTATTTATATGCATATGTAAACTTATATAGACTTATAACATATACAGACTTATAAGTTTATAATATACATTCGAAATAAGTCTCTAGATATTTTTTTTTGATAATAAACTTTGTGAACTTTATTGATAAGAAATTGCCAGTGAAGTATAAACCTTCAACAAACAATCATCGAGATAGAGCTAACTGCTCCATCAAAATAATATCACTAATACAATTAGGAGTGGTATCCCTCCAAATCCTATCACTGATATCAATTGTAGCCGCTCTCGCCAATCTATGAGCCGCCTCATTTACTTCACGAGGAACGAAAACACAATTCCATCTCGAAAGAGTGAAAAGTACCCGTCTTGTGTCTTCTATTAGATGCCCAAACCGACTCCATAGGCTCGATTCATTCTGTATAGCCTCCACAATTTGCTTGGCATCCCCCTCCAAGGTTACACGTTGTGCTCCCAGATCTCGGCATAAACAAGCTGCATGAAATGCAGCATATGCTTCCCCCATAGCTGGCTCTAATATACCCATCCTTGTTCTACTCTGTGCAGCGACCACTTGTCCCTTCTCATCCCTAATCACAACTCCGATCCCCACTCTGCCTTTTGCTTTATCAATAGCCACATCCCAATTTGCCTTATGCCACCCTGGAATAGGTGCTTGCCATGCCTTCACTCGATTCTGTTCAGTTTTTTCTGCTTGATCCTTCTGGAATACCTGGGCATAGGCTATAGTTTCCTTTGTTGTTTTTTGGAGAATGACGTTGGGATCAACGAAAATTCCCTCATAAATCCACTTGTTTCTGCGGAACCACACTTGGCGTGATAACTGGACGAAAAGAGCAAAATCCGACAGATCACACTTTGAGAAAATGTGCTCCGCGGTTTTCATGAAACTTCCCCCCCCCCCCCCCCTGTGGTCATCTTCTGGAAGATCTTTTTGCTGCATCCCCAGATATCTGTTGCTGCCGAACAAGCCCATAAGGCGTGAAGGGCGGTCTCTGGTTCCTGCTCACAAATGGGGCAAAAAGGTTCTTGCACTACCTTACGCCGAAGTAAATTCTCCTTGGTGGGTAGCACATTATGACAAGCCCTCCAGAAAAAAAATTTTGCTGCATTTGGGATTGCTAATTTCCACAGAGATTTCCATAATAAACTTTCCTCACTCTTTGTAGATCCACCTGGCCAGTTCCTCATTTCCATCTCCTTTGCTAAATGATAAGCACTTTTAACTGAGAAGATCCCCGAACTTGTGCATCTCCATATTCGAGTATCCGGTTGCTGCATCCGGCTCACTTGTATCGAATTAATAGCCGCTACCTCCTCAGTTGTAAATATACTATTTAAAAGGTCTTGATCCCACTCACCTCTTTCCCGATCAATCAATTCGTGGACCGTACTAGTAGGATTCAGCATCTTCGTCGGAGAATGAATTTTAAAAGTTGATGGGATTGGGATCCAAGCATCACCCCAAATCTTTATCGAATGTCCATTTCCTACTCTCCATAGTAGGCCGGCCTCAAGAAGATCCCTTGCTCCATGGATACTCCTCCATGCAAAAGAGGGTTTTGAGCCCAAATTTGATTCCATAAAAGAGGAATTTGAGTAATATTTAGCTTTTAAAATTTTCGCCGTAAGGCTCTCTGGGGATTGTAACAACCTCCAACATTGTTTTGCCAAAAGGGCCTTGTTGAAACTTATCAAATCTCTAAAGCCCAGCCCTCCCCTATCCTTAGACAACCCCATTTGCCCCCATCGCATCCAATGAATACGTGCGTCGTTCTCTTGGTGCCCCCACCAGAATTTTTGCATCATGGAATTTATTTCTGCACACAATCCCTTTGGAAGCAGGAAGATGCTCATACTATATGTCGGGATTGCTTGAATGACTGCTTTCAATAATATTTCTTTCCCCGCTTGTGACAAAAACTTCAACTTCCAATCACTGAGCCGCCTCCAGACTCTATCCTTAATATTCTTGAAAGCTTGCTTTCGAGATTTTCCAACAAGTGCCGGAAGTCCCAGATATTTGTCATATCTCTGAGTAACAGGGATCCCCGATAAGCGTAAAATTTCCGTCTGGGTCTCTGAGGGAGTGTTTCGACTAAAGAAGATTGACGTTTTTGCTTGGTTTAGTCGTTGTCCCGAAGCCACCTCGTATATTTTAAGGAGATTTGTCAAGCGAGTCCAATGCAAAGGAGAAGCCTTGCAAAATAAAAGGCTGTGATCGGCAAAAAAGAGATGACTTAACCGAGGCCCCTTTCTTGAAGTTGGAACTCCTGGTAATTCGCCATTTTCGTCTGCCCGAGTCAACATGGAGCTAAGAGCCTCTGCACACAACAAAAAAAGATAGGGTGAAATTGGGTCCCCTTATCGGATACCCCTCGTGGGAAGGATCCGACCCATAGGGGTCCCATTGATAAGCACTTGATAGGTAGTTGACCTGACACACATCATGATCCTTTCAATCCACCAACCATCAAAGCCCATCCGTTTCATAACTGCTTCTAAAAAATCTCATTCCACCCTGTCATAGGCTTTACTCATATCGAGTTTCACCGCCATATGACCAACCTTTCCCCAAAGTCTCGTCTGCATAGTGTGAAGGGTCTCGTAAGCGGCTAAAATATTATCAGAAATTAGTCGGCCCGGGATGAAGGCACTTTGGTTTGGGGAAATGATTTCAGGGAGCACCAATTTTAATCTATTAGCCAAGGTCTTAGACACCAATTTATAAAGCACATTGCACAGGCTAATGGGTCGGTATTCAGTGACCCTAGTGGGGTTCTTACATTTGGGGATTAAAGCAATATACGTGGAATTGAGCTCTTTATTCATGCATCCTGAATTTAAAATATTGAGTACAGCATTGCTAACCTCAGGGCCAATGGACGCCCAATTTTTTTGAAAAAAACAAGCAGAAAAACCATCAGGGCCGGGGGCTTTCAAAGGGGAAAAGGATCCTCTCCATTTCAAAATCCCTCAATTTCCTCCATTTAGTGCATTGTGAAGGGTAGTGTTGTCCAAAAGTTTTAATAAGGGTAGTGCTTCAAAATGCACTAAATGGAGGAAATGGAGGGATTTTGAAATGGAGAGGATCCTATTCTTTTCAAAGGAGCCATTTGATTTAGAGCTATCCCCACTTCTTCAACCGTGAATTCTTTCCGCAACATCTCATTCATCGAATGATTCACCCTTCGACCTACTACTTCCAAAATATTTCCCATACTTCTGGAGCCACCTGTAGAAAATAAATTTTGAAAATAAGATACAAAAGCTTCACCGATCAGGTCATCATTCTCCCACCTCTGCCCCATCTCATCCACAACTCCAGTTATTAAATTGGCTTTTCTCTTTTGATTCGCGCAGGCATGAAAGTATTTTGTATTTTTATCCCCATGCTTCATCCAGTCTTCCTTCGCTCTTTGTCGCCAATAAAGGTCCTCCTCCTCCTGTTTTTTTTTCAACTCCATATTGAGCTTTCGGAATAGGTCCGTATCAATCTCCTTGGGATTTTGCTGGCATGCAGTTATTTGTTCCGATAGCTGTACTATTTGCTGACCCTCTTTTCTTCCATGTACCCATTGCCATTTTTGTAAGCCATGTTTACTCTCTTTTAATTTTCTGCTTACTGATCTCCATGTGCCGCTCTCCACTCCTTTACGCCTCCAAATGTTTTTTTATCACCTCTTTGCATGCCTTATTGTCTGCCCATGATGCTTCATATCTAAAACCACGTCTCTTCCTTCCCTTCATGAGTCGGCCAGTAGGATTGATTAATAGGGAATAATGGTCAGAGAATACAGCTACCTCCGACAACACTTCCACATTGGAAAACCGTTCAAGCCATGCGGCATTTGCAACCACTCGATCTAATTTTTCCATCACGAGGTCACTCCCTGTTTTTCCATTATTCCAAGTGCACAAAGGACCCCGACACTCTAGTTCACTTAACCCACAAAATTCCAGAGTGGATTTAAAGTTCGCCATAAGATAGTTGGGTCGTATGCTTCCACCAACCTTCTCCGATTGGTCAAGTATTTCGTTAAAATCGCCGGCACAAATCCACGGACCCGCAACACATGTTTTGAGATATCGTAATAGATTCCATGCCTCGCCTCTTTTATGGGTTTCCGGATGGCCGTAAAAACCTGTGAAAAACCATGGAACTGAATTGATCGGGGAGATAGCTGCATTGATGTGTCTATTGCTGTAGTTTTGAATTTCAATTCCCAAACCATCCTTCCAAAGTAGCGCCAAACCTCCACTTTTTCCGATACAATCAACAACTAGCATATTAGGAAAATCAATTTTTTGCTTGATAATTGACATTTTATTTTTTCGCAATTTTGTTTCCATTAGAAAGACCAAATCGGGGCACTTATCTTTTACCTTTCGGCAAAGTTCTCGAATTGTCGCAGGGTTCCCAAGCCCTCGACAATTCCAACATAATATTTTCATGTCGGTCGGCGGGGCTGTGAAACACACCCCGCCAATCCCGATCCATAATTAAATTCCACATCCTCATCACGCAGAGCTAATGAAACATCCCCCTTGACCTTCATTCTCCTAAGTGCAGACGCCATATTTCCTTCTTGGTCAGCACCGGAATCACCCAGTTGCTTTCGTTTCCCATTGGCCTCAAGTTGCTGGAGTTCACTCGGCCAATGTTGTCCAGCTCTGGCTCTCCTTTTCCATTTCTGCACCACGTGTCCTGAGCTGGCTCTTTCATTATTAGGCACCTCAGTCATCTTGTTTTTACGTGGCTCACTCCCATGCACATCATCCCCTTGTACAGATGGCCCAAACTCATTATTACTTTCCTTTATGTTAACTTGCGTGCCAGCTCTCTTCTGAATTCCAGCGCTCCCCATAATCTCGCCTTTCCCATTACTGCAATATTCTTTCCCCTCAATTCCTGCATTTCCATTAATGTTGTTTTCTTTCCCTTTTAATATTCCAGCCGTTAGCTCATTTGTAAAACTTCCTTCCTTATTCTGTGTTTCTTGAAACGTATCCTTCAACTTTTCCATATCCATACGGGATCCAATATTCGCAGTAACTGAAATCCCCTCAATAAAATCCCCACAATTCCCGCCTGGAATTGCTCCCTCGTCATAATTGCTTTCGTCAGCCGTAACCGTCATATCGTCGTCCGCCGCGATCTTCCCTGGGCTCATCGGAAAATCTGTATTGCCTGTTTCTACCACCTTCGACGACGGTGCTTCCCCGCTTCCATCTGAGAACCTGCTGCTGCTGGTTCGGTTATCCCTCCTGCTAGAGGCCTTTCGACCCATCTTTGTCTCCTCATCATGCCACTCAGATGGGTAGGATTGTGAAAATTCTCTCCGCCGTCTTGGAGAAGGTACTCGGATCCAAGGGCCATACTGTTTCTCCGATTCTTTAATTCGATATCCTCCTCGAATCGTGCATCCCTCCCGTCCATGCCAGATTTTTCCGCAGTCAAAGCAATACTTGGGCAACTTCTCATAACGAAAACCTATAAGAACTTGCTTACCGAGAAGATTGATTACTCGGCCTCTAGCAAGAGGTTTTGTTACATCAATTTTGATTCTAACTCTTAAGTATTCCCCCCACCCCACTCCTTCCTCATCAGTATCAACTTCCTCCACCGTTCCCATCGTGGCTCCAATTTGGAAGCCCACCTCCTT
>NC_081548.1:3785196-3905966 GCF_901000735.1 Corylus avellana
GAAGAAGAAGAAGAAGAAGATTAAAGAAATGTAAAGATTTTTCATGGGATTATCTTCTTTTGCATGCAACAGCAAGAAAGACAGTGAAGGGGGTCCTTATAGTGACGTATGCCTTCATCTTTTTCTCACTAATCCAAATCTATGAATTTCTTATCCTTCACCTTTTTCTTTTTGGAATATCTGTTTCTCTGATGTTATTATTTTAATTTTTCCTTTTTTGTTTGTTTCTTTATTTTTGTTTTTTTTTCTTTAAAGCAACTTCATCTTTATACTCAAGCGAAATATACCTCCAAAGAAATTTTACTCCATTATTGCTAGGAGTATTACATTTTTTACTACAATAACACGTTTGGAACCGACGTAATGGTTTATATGGCATTTATCACGTCATCAACAAAACAACTAAAATTCTACCACGTTAGTTTGTAAAAATATCTTACTAAAAATATCTTACTAAAAGCGGTAGTATTCCAATTTTTTTTTTAAAAAAAAAAAAAAAAAAAATTTATGGGTTAAGGTTAATAAATTTCTTACAAACTGACGTGATAGTTTACGTGACACTTATGTATATTGTCAAATCAACCACTAAACAATCAAATTTTATTACTTAATTTCTTTTCACTCATATCGTGCCGCGTGTAGCTGAACTGTCGCGTGAGTTTTTAAAAGAATTACAATAAAAGTTATAATACTTCAAATATTTTCTAAAAAAATAAAAATTTACAAAAACAACAAGAGAGAATAAGAGAATAGAAGTAGAAAATTAGGAATTCCTCATACATTTTCGTTTATAATATTTTCTTAGCCCTCATTGAAAAATATGAAGAAGAAGAGGAGCAATTGGACAAGAGAATGTTATGGGCAGGGTACCCCAGCAATCACCTCATGAGGGGGTGACCAAGTGTGGAGCTTCAAATGTGGGCAACATATTTTCACTTGTCTCTTTCAATTATATTCCAAAAACCCTACAAAATAAATAAAAGAAAAACAGAAAACTTTCCCGTGTAAATGACGATTCAAGTGAAATAAAAATGAATTATTTTATAATCAAAATTTTATATTTAATTAATTATATTTAACGATATATATGATGTCACATCATTAGGTGACATTATATATATTATTAGATAGATAACATAAAATCTTAAGCTTGGATTTATTAGCTAGCTAGGCACCAAAAACATGCATGCCCTTTGAATTTAAGGCCAACGACCTCAAACAAGCCACGTGTTGGAAGCCAATCAGGATTGAGTTTGGACCCTCTCCGCACGTGCAAACGCTAAGAAATGTTTGGGAAACAAAACCGAGGGGAACGTGCATTTGTCAGCTGCCATGCACCTTTGCTTCCTCGTGCCTCCTCATACTCATTCACCCTCTTGCTTTCTCACGTGCTCCCTCTCTTCAACTACTCTTAAATTTCTCTCATTTTTATTTTCCTTTTATACCAAAAACAGAAACATATATATATACCTCCGGAATGGTTATCCCCATAGAATAATAATTATTTTGTTTGGTAAAGGTTTATTCTTAAGAATAGATTCATGAGGGAATCACTAATTCCTTATACATAAAAATAACTATTTATCTAAAAAATGAGAGGAATAGTTATTTCTTAAGGAATAAAATACTTTAAAAAAAGTAAAATATATATATATATAGGTATTTGTGAAAAATGTATTATATTCCTTAAGAAATAACTATTACTCTCATTTTTTAAATAAATAGTTATTCTTTTGTGCAAGGAATTAGTGATTTTCACAATAATATCTATTTCTACGAATAAACCACTAAAAAAGAAGAAGTAAAATATGAAAATTAAAGTGGATGGCCGACCACACATTGGTCACACCAACCCCAGACACCTCGCGGGACCACCCCTAGGTGTTTGGGGGTGCTGCAACCACCCCCGTGGCATCTAGGGGTGGCTACAGCCACCTCGATGGCACCGGGGGTGGTGCAACCACCCCAGACCACTTTTGTGGCCACCCACTATTTTTTAGGTTTTTTTTTTTTTTTTTAATATGAATTAAAAATAATAATGTGTAGGTTTTTAATAATTTTGATTTAATTCCAATTAAACCTTGTGTGTTGTTACCAAACTAAAAAATATGAATAACTATTCCATTCAATTATTCTCTATTCTCACTAATAACTATTCAATTTCCTAATGAAAATTGGAATACGTATTTCTCAAATCAAACGAAGCCTTAATTAAAATATAGTAAGTGATGGAGTCGAAATTCGAATTCGTAACATCTATTATTATACCGTATTAAGCTTATGAGAAAAAATGGACTTAATTATTTATAATAATATTTTAACATTCTCATTCATTTAATGGACATCTTGGATAAGATTTTCAAAGAGTCATATTTATCTTTGTTTTTTTTTTTTTAATCAGTTTTATTTTTCTCCACCCACTTTTTATCTTCTAAATTGTCATGATCATTAATGGCTTTGATATTTATAGTCACAAATAAAATAACTGCTATGAGATAATCAACTAGTCTAAAGATAACAATTGTCCATTTAGCAAAAGTCTTATCTTCTTAACCAACTTTGCTTTAAAGCATTTATGTCTTATGATGTAGGTTATGAAGTTTATTAAGCAAACCAATTGGTATGCTTAGACTGAAAACTACCTAATTTAGTCTATGCAACCATAATGGAAGTATATTCGAAGTCAAGAAAACACTACCTCTTAAGAACAAACCTTTATTAAAGTTCAAGAAATAGTTACTTATTTGTCCATGTCTTCCTTCCTCCTGAGTCCATTCCATAAATACTAGCACTGAGTTTTGCCGACAAGGAAATGCCAAGCTAGTCAATGTTTTATTTATGAAATGTGTTGGGTGTCATTTTCTTACATATTTCGTATATTATTTTTTAAAGGACACAAATTTTTTTCAAACTGATTTGAAAGAACCTACTATAATAAGTGATAAATGCTTTTTAAAATATTTTAGTAGTTATTTATTACAATTTCACTAATTTAGGAAACCAAACACTAATTTTTTAGAAATTCAAAAATGTTGAATGACATTTGTCACCTATTAAAGTAGATTGAAGGAAATTTCATCTAAACCAGTTTGGAGGAAATTTGTGTTCTTTTTTAAATTCACAATTGAATATGTACAACTCACGTGCAAGTTTCACATATTTAATGGTTGATTTATATATATATTTTGAATGTAGATGGATAAGAGATGTGTAGGATAATGAAATAAAATAAACATTTTCTCTTTATTTTATTTTAGGATACTAGAATATGGTCAAAATGAAATTAACAAAGAAAATGGACAAAAACAACAACAACAACGACCATAAATGACATGGCTCCTTAATTTCCTCCTGTGTTTTAGGTTGCCAAAAAAAACACATTTCTGCTCATGGTTGCCAAAACAGGACTTGACTTAACCATGGTCAGGTTTTTAATTTATGAAGTTACTTTTGTGTGCTAATAAAAATAATAATTATTGAGGTCAAATTCGTACTAAATAGTAAATACATGCAGTGAATAACTAGTAGGTCCGACTCAATTTATTTGCCTAACCACCCTTTCTCTTTTGTCAAATTTCTACTCTCCAATTTAAGTTTCAGCGCGAGTGACTGCACCACCATTAATAGGAATAACTTAATTCTCCTAAAATCATGAATAATAATTCTTCTAAAAATTGGGGGAATAGGTATTTCATTAATAATGGAATAGTTCTAAAAATAATATTCTAAAAAAGCCATTTGTTATTCTCATTCCATTCTCCATTTCCCCCTCTTAGGTGGCCGGCCACCGCAATCGAACCTCTGGTGGTTGCTTCAACCACTTTTCAATTTGCCATTTGGTGGTCGTAGCCACCAAATCGGTGCTCACCGCTAGCCACTGTCCGACCTTTTCAATTTTTGGCCACAACTCGAAACAGCCCAGCACATACTACTGACAACGACATTCGACTGTCCTCCGCCAACATCGACTACCGTTTGCTACCATCCCTTGTGGCCCTCCGCTATTTTAGTCACTGCCCGACTTAATTCATTGTCTGCCACCTTAGTAGTGGAATGAGGTGACAGTAGCTGAAGACGATAGAGAGCTGCATGGGACATCAACAATTAGTGGCTTGGTGGCATGAGACGCAAAGGACCTCCGAATATGGTTGTTGGTGGTAGTTCACGTTGGACGACGATGGGCTAAGGTGGGTGGTGGTTGACAGTTGGCGAGGTTGGGTGGTGGCTAGTGGTGGCCGGGCTAAGCGATGGCTGATGATGAGCTCTAATCTAAAGCTCTGACCACCCTCATGCAGTCATTGGTAGGACCGTAGGGGTGTCAAGGCAGTTAGTAGATTTTACTGACCGCAACCGCTAACCGTTAGGCGGTTAGCGGTTAGTGAAATAAATAACCGCCCGCTAACCGTTTTTTCAAAATTAGGTTTTTTTTTTGCTTTTTGGGCTTTCTTTAGGGCTTTTTGGGCCTTTTTTTGCTTCTTTTTTTTGGTCTCTTTTGTATTTTTAGTGTCTTCTTGGGCCCAATTGCTATAAAAAGAGTCCATATTGAAAAATCAAAAATATTTGACCCAAAATTTACATTTACTTGTACTTTAAAAAAATTTCCTTAAATATTAAATCATAACCGGTTAACTTTTTTTTTCATTAAATTATATCATATGATTAATTATTTAAATTATTATCATATTTACTTATAATCTTTTTTCTTTGAATTGAACTTAATATCTAATGGTAAATGGTAATGTTCAAACTCCTAAATCCTAAATTCCTAAAGTATCTAATAATGCTTTAATTAAATTGTAGTTATAAGTAATATATTGTTTAATTCAATTGAATCAATTGTGATTATCATTGTACATGAATCATATGATTAACTTGTAGACTTATGACTTATGAGTTATGTCATATTATATATGTATTATTTATTATTATATAATCATATGATTTAATGATCAAGTCATCATGCAATATAATCATATCAATTATAGTGATAATATATAAATTACTAAAATTATAATGATAATACATCAATACTTAAATTGTGTTTATAAGTAACACATTGGTCATTGTTTAATCCAATATCAATTACTTAATTTGATATTATACAAATCATATCATCATTGTACATTAATAATATGATTCACTTGAAGTTTTGAATAAAGTATTTGAATTATCATTGAATCATATGATTAAGTATTGATATTATACATTTATATTATTTATATGCATATGTAAACTTATATAGACTTATAACATATACAAACTTATAAGTTTATAATATACATTCGAAATAAGTCTCTAGATATTTAATTGTTGTATTAGTATGAATTGATATACTTATGAGTTATGTCATATTATATATGTATAATTTGTTATTATATAATCAAATGATTTAATGATCAATTGATCATGTGATATAATCATATAAATTATAGTAATAATATATTAATACTCAAATTGTGATTTAATGATCAAGTGATTATATGATATAATCATATAAATTATAGTGATAATATATTAATACTCAAATTGTGATTTAATTATTTTTAAAAAAAATTGTGATTTAATGATCAAGTGATTATGTTATATGTATAAATTTATAATTATAATTATAAAAATATATTATATAAAAAGGCGGTTAGCGGTTATGGTTAGTAAACCCAATAACCACTAACCGCTAGACGGTTCTAGCGGTTAGGCGATTAGCTGTTAATACGGTTAAACGGTTAAGTGGTTAGCGGTTAAAGCGGTTAGCGGTCACCCCTAGTTATTGGGGGTGGCACTAACTAGAAGAATAAAAGTGTTGTTCTTGTGTTGTTTTTAGGGAACCCTACTCAAACTAACTTTCGATTTGCAATGTCTCACCCCCTCCTTTGAACTAAACTACTAAAGATTGCACCTACCTTTCCCCAAAACTACAACAAACGTGCAATGTCCCCCAAATGACAAAAATACCCTTAATAAAATTTAAATTTTCAATTTTTTTTTTTTTTTTGGAATTTCTTTAAGTATTTTTGTCTTATTGAAAAACTTTAAGAGCATTTTTGTCTTTTTTGAGATAATAGGTACATTACAAATTGAATGTTAGTTTGTGGAAGTATGTATATTTTTTTCTTTATATTTTAAGAAATTCAGTCGAAATATGATTAAGAAATTTGATCAATATTCTTATAATGTTATTATCAAATGAATGAATACTATTTGTAAGTAATAATAATAATAATAATTATTATTATTATTATTATTATTATTATAGGGTACCAAACATAAGATTGATGAATGATGAAATTTTTTGTTTTCGTGAGCAAAATGAAGGTTAAGTTTGAACTAATTAAAGGGCAGTTTGGTTGTCGTTACAGGCAGGTTCATACACTGCAATTTCCACTAAAAACATTAAATGCATGTTCTCGTGTCGCGCCTGGAGGACGTGTTCACTCATCAGAGCATCCAATGGTGTCCCGGAAAACATGCTGTTTTCTTCCGGCCGGCCGACAACAAACCTTAATTGGTCGGTTTGTCACCGCCACCTCATTCTTTCCCTTTCACTACTACTAGTGCCCATTTACAAATTTTCCTTTTCTTTTTTTCTTTTTTTTTCTTTTTTTATTTTTTTAATATTGATTGAAATTAAAATAATTATACATTATAGTATATGTAATTAAGAATCATAAAAATTATGCTTTTTTTTCTTTCCTAATTAAAAAGGCAAGAGGCATTCTTTCCTTGACCTAATCTTATCAGGGCATTAATAAGATTCGTGGTAATTTACACTAATCAGACCTGAAGATTTTGTTATGGGATTTAAACTCATGTCTTAATCTATAACATCATAATTTCTACACATCTAGTATATTTGATTGATCATCTTCCTCTTTGTTCTACCATAAATAGGTTAAGGATGGATATGCGTAGTGATGTAGACATTGTAAAGTCTTTATCTTCTTCTTTTACTACGTACCTACACTGATGTAGAGTTCACCAACCTCTTTGAGTATTTGTAATCTTCTAATTAAATTTACTTTATAGCTTTCTTACAAGTAAAGTATTCTTCACAATTAATTGCGGATCAACCATGGACGTGTACTTCCACCCTTCTCATTTTACTAACAGAGGGGGTAAATAAAAGGGTTGAAAAGTTTGATGAGTTAATTACAATTTTCTAAAATTCGAGAGGACATTGTAAGTTGAGTGGTAGTTTAAGGAAGTAAGTATAATTTTCTTTTCCTAAAATCAAATTAATGTACACTCTGGATTTTGGCATTGTTTAATGAGTGATGTTATGGGTATTATTCGAGCTGTCAAATTTTCTTGCTTAATTTTTCTATCTATATGACAATACGTGGCACTTATACGAACTGTCACATTAATTTGTACAAAAATATATAGTAAAAATTGTAGTACCCAAACATTTTCTTTGGTTAGTTAATTATCTCTAGTGTTAATTTGACTTATAATTAAAGGGCACCTAATAAAAACACATTCACTAGCACATGGTTAGTAATTTAGACAGTAAATATGAGAGAACTTTTGCAGGGTCTACTTGCTCAAACAAATCTCAAGCAACTTGACCCAGCTGGAACAAGATCCTCTCCATTTCAAATGAACCGATAATATCCAGTTAGTTATAGTAGAAGGGGTATTTTTGTCTTTTCAAAAAAGTAAAAAGACAAAAATACTCTTCCACTATAACTAACTGAATATTATCTAATTTATTTGAAATATGGAGATACTAATTCGAATTATTAACAAACTAAACAAACAATTGTTGAGAATCAGGATCCAAATTTGAATATGGTCGTTTCTTATTTATTTAAGGTGCCATGTTATTAAAAAAATAAAAAATAAAAAATGTAACTTGAAAAGTACATCACTCTCATAGTCTCATTAGCTGTTTCATTAAATTGTCAGTATACTTTTTTTTTTTTTTTTTGCCGTTGATACATAACTGTTTATTACGACGACCCACACTTAATTAGGTGGCAAGTGGTCGTGTTTTGATTGAAGCCCATCTTTTTCCTTAACGTGAATTTACATTATTCTTGGGCTCCACAGTTACTCATATTCTAAATTTCACCCTTATTTTCCATTTATTATCAATTGTTCCCAAAAACCACCTTACGTCCTTACCCTTATCCAGTTATCCCTAACCAAAAGTCAACCTAAAAAGGTGTAATACGTAAAAAATAATAGTTTTTTTAAAAAAATAGTAATTCAAAACTCTCCGTACTTTTCTGAATTTTATCGTTTAGACCTTAGTTTTTCAATTTTATCAATTTAAGACCTGACCTTACAAAGATTATAAATATAAACTTCTGTAGAAGTTTCCAAATTCTTTTAATACGTAAAAAATAGCATAAACAATACTTTTATTATGTCATTCTCATTAAAATTTTTAAAAATAATAAAAAAAGCAATATTACATACTCAACTCTCATCATATTTTTATATAATTAAGCTGATGTGACAATACCTATAAACCTTTGGATCAACCATTTTAAAAAAAGAAAAAAATTTCAAGATTTATGAGTATTACCAAATTAGCTCAATTGTATAATAGTTGAATTAATAGTTAAATATTTAACATTGCTTAAAAAAAAAAAAAAAAAAAAAAAACCCACCGAAAGGGCCACCTCTCAATTGAAGGGCGGTTGTGAGCCACCCCTCTATTAGGGCAACCATCCCATTAATGGGTTGGCTCATAGTCATTATGTTTTTTTTTTTTTTTTAATTATTTAATAGAAATGTCATAATAACATTTTTCACATTATTTTTATTATTATTAGAGAAAAAATGGACAAAAGTCTTAAATTTGCCAAATTAAAAACTGAGTCTTAAAAGATTAAATTGAAAATAATAATGTTATTCTTTGCACCCATAAATTATATTCATTTTTCATTAATTAATGTGATACGTTTTAAGTGACTGATATGAAAAATTACTTAAAACACACTACGTTAGCTAGCATAAAATAGATGTGAAAATAATAATTAAAAAAACAAACGATGAGGGATTCTAAAGATGTTTTTCCTTTTTTTTTTTTTATTATTATTAATTTTCGTCTTGATGGTTATGCTTACCCAATCTAAAGATAATTAGTGCCTGAACTTAATTTTATTAGGTTTTGGAAGTGACAGCAGTTAATCTTTTATTTAATATATGATTTTCTTTTAAATCATAGGATATAAAATAAAATTTCACAAAATCTTGTATCCTACCCCGGCAAAAAAAAAAAAAAATGGTACACCACACTTAAAAATCTTACCAACATCTGTCTTAATTAAGTTTTAAGGATGCCCATAGTATATATTAAAAACTTTTTTAATCCAAGAGGTGGTTGACGGTAAGAAAAAACAAGTTATTCTTTTTTTTTTTTTTTTTTTTTAATTTCCTTACATTGTATTTCTTTTTTCAAATTATAATTCCATATATATTAGATCTTAAATTTAAGCAATTAATAGTTGGAATAAGATAAAATCTTCCTTCAATCTAGTTCATTAAACACACAAATATTATAAAGATAAATCCAAGGGTTCCTTCTAGCGTTCGCATGATCCTACGTGAATATTATCTTTTAAAAAAATTATAAGTGATTCGTGTGGTAAGTTCAATATCCACGTAGGATCAAAAGAACATCAAGAGAAACCGTATCATTTCTCTATTAAAAATTAATGTAGAATCACATGCTCTAAAGACACCAGCTTGAAAGAAAATCCGCTTGTTAAAATTTTCTTATTCCGTATTTTATTTTCTATTATTAAAACAAAAACATTAGCAAACAGTTCAAACCACTCAAAATTGTTTTAAAACGCTTTATCAAACAAACAAAAAAAATCCCTAAAATACATTAATCAACTTACCCTTTTCTGTTGCAACATATCTTAAAAAATAAAAAATAAAAAAAATAAAAGAAGAATAAAAACATAATTTATATATATATAATAAACACATAAATTAAGGAGCAATAATCTATTTCTGTAAATATTTGGTTTTTATTGGTTTTCAGAAAAAGTAGAGGAGAGAGTGGTAGTTATTTAACCGTGCGTATTTCCCTGAAAAATGGTATAACCGTATATTCCCCACCTAACCGTATATATCTGTCTCTCCAGGGAGAGTGACCCGACCTTGAAATGGAAACTCATTGGCGTGAAACACCTCTGAGCCTTCAATTTCTCCAAACTTTCAAATCCATAATTATTTAACGAAGAAAAAGAAAAAAAAAAAAACAAAAAAGAAAAAAAGAAACGAAAATGAAAATTACCAAAAGTTTCAAAGTTTGAATCCGACAGATCCAGTTCGGATCCTCCGATCCGTTGTCAGCATCTTCATTACCCTCTCTATCTCTCTCGCGTAGATCTTTCAAGGCTTCTAGGCAAATCTGTGTGGCTAAATCAATGGAGATTTGATCATTGCACGCTTTTCGAGGTGAGGCGTTACGGTTTTGAAGTATCTTGCGCTTCCGTTTGGTTGCCGAGAAAATGAACGGAAGCGGAAGAAGGTTCTGAATCTAATGGTTTCTCTTGTGGTTGTTTTTTGTTTTCGAAAATCGAAGTCTGAGTAATCTAGACTGAGATTCGGAGTGTTGTTTTCTCTTATTTACTCTGCAAACGAGCAGTGAGTTGGTTTTTGTGAAGAAGATTTGTTACATGTTGGTGTATATAGTAGATCAATGTGAAATGATAGTCTTTTGTCTTCGGAAATGTGCTTGCGTTTTATGGTTGATTTGGAAATTAATTTTCTTTTACTGTATTTGATTTGCTTCTATCTTGCTTATTTGGCTTCGTTGTTTAAT
The DNA here is from genome assembly GCF_901000735.1 of Corylus avellana. Classification (NCBI taxonomy): domain Eukaryota; kingdom Viridiplantae; phylum Streptophyta; class Magnoliopsida; order Fagales; family Betulaceae; genus Corylus; species Corylus avellana. The sequence goes on from NC_081548.1 coordinate 3,795,983, forward strand.
TGTAGAAGTTTCATCTGACGCGATTGATTGGTGTCTTAGTTGCGCCGCTAATTGGATATATATTGTTTGCTAGCCGAGAAAGTGGAGGAAAATAAAATATGAAATCAAGTTTAAAATTAGGTTTTTGTCCACTCGAGTCTCAAATTTTTGTACATCTTGCATTCTTCTTTTACTCTTCGCAGTGGCCAAGTGAGGTTAAATGGGTAGCTTGTACACTGATGTGGTGTATTGGTTTGTTATTAATGCCCCACTTTTTGAACTTATGTTTGTTTGTTAACAGAGACATCTAACGCATCATGATTACCACATGATCTGCTGGACAGAATTCACATATTTGATAGTTTGTGTGTTGGGTTTGAAAATTTAAACGATTTGTTTTTCAAGCATGATAGTGCGGGAGACACGAGCTCATAGATTCCATTTGGGAAGAGAAGATTATGCTAGATCTTTTTTAGGGTTATCAGCTTGGAGATTTCCTGTCGTATCTGTTTATCTTGTTTGCACCCTGTTGTTTATGAGTTCTCCTAAATGTCCTCAATGCTTAAGCTTATACTTATATCTGTCTTTACATTTTTTTAGTATCCTTGGATTGATGGACTCAGAGAATCTTGTACCCATTGATGGGCTTGAGGCAAACCATCAGAATGGCGTGCACGAGCACCTTCCTGCTTCTGGAGAGGATGGTAATGTTCCAGATAATGTAAATGGGACTGTCAGTAAAAATTCAGGGACTGCAGTGCCAAATGGGAATTTAGAGAATGTTGTCAAATTGGATGGTGATGCAACTATTAACTCATCTACTGGGGAAATCAATGAGGGATCAAATGTTCCCTCCACGTCTAAGGTAGGCGGTTATTATTTTGTCTGGTTGGTTTGATAAATCAGCTCTTCTGATTTGAATTCAACCTGTGTGCCCATGCAATAGGACGGGGAAGTGAAACATGCAGATCATTCAAAGAAATTCAACCCTCATAAGGCTCAAGGCAAGAGCAAAAATGAGAAGCTCGCCAGCCTTAAAGGTGCTTCAGCAGCTTTGGTGATGAAGAGCAATGATGGAAAAGATGTTGACCAGACATCTACTTCAAATGGTTCAGTTGGTTTGAATTCGCGCCCAAAACAGCCTTCTAAAAGCAGCTCATTTAATGACAGGCAGGTTCAGTTAGCCAAGGTAATTTAGTGTCATGCTTTTGTAGCATGGCCTTAAGTTGATTCAGCATACTACTTGTATCACTTCATCTAGGTTGATTCTTCGTTACCATCTCTGTGGTTGCTGATAATCATTTTCACTCTGTATCTGCTTCTAACAGCAATCTGGAAAATCTGATGCAGTGTTGTCTGAAGTGGGCATGTATGTATTTCTTGCCCTTATGATTCATTTTCTTGTCTAAGCCTTATGCGTTGGAGCTGTCTTACTCCAAATTTACATTAATGTTGAGTTTGTGAGACAGGATGTAGGATGCTCTTGCTGACCATCTAGTTTGAAATGTTTGATTAATTTACTATTTTTCTTTTCTATTTTGATATTAATTTCCAATGAGGGTAATTGATAAGCTATTTTCTGTGGCGGTTTGTAAACTTTGATTTCCTGGATACAGGGATAAGGCAAAACTGAAGCCCTTGAAAAAAGGATCTGGTAGTAAAGTTGAAGACCCAGAACCTTCCTTGTATCCTTTGCTTTTCGAATGTGTTTCTCGTCTTCTGTGGTTAGAATAGGAATGTACTGGGCTTCGTTGACATTTATGGCTTATCATAATATACCGATATCTGTTTGTTTCTTCTTAATTACTTCATAGAAGTCCCACAGAAGTAGATGGCAAACCTCGCAAGGTCGGTGCACTTCCAAACTATGGCTTCAGCTTTAGGTGTGATGAACGAGCCGAGAAACGGAAAGAGGTTAATTTTGAACTTGTCCCTTCTTCAATTACTATGTCTTCTCCAGCTGCATCTATACTCATATATGTATACAACTATTATGTTGTGCAGTTCTACACTAAACTTGAAGAAAAGATTCATGCCAAGGAATTAGAGAAGAATAACTTGCAAGCCAAGTCCAAGGTGGTACTTTTGTAGATCTGTGGTAAAAATGCTGTTTGTATATGCTATATGTTCTCACTATGCCAGACTTTCTATTTCTTTGCAGGAAACACTAGAAGCTGAGATTAAGATGCTCAGGAAGAGTTTGACCTTTAAGGCAACACCCATGCCAAGCTTTTATCAGGAGCCTCCTCCTCCTAAGGTGGAGTTGAAGAAGGTAAGTTTTTATATTGTATGACAATGGTATCTAGCGTAAAGCATTTTTTCTATCCATAACTTGAAACATGCCATTGTATGGCAATGTAATAACAAACTCACCAGCCTGTTTTGGTGTACATATTCAAGTTCCTTTGCATGGAGTAGTTGGGGCTTTTTGCTGCTGTTGGGTTTTCCACATTAACTGCTTATATATGAAAGATACTGATGGATTGAAATAAATTTTTCTTTTTGTGTGGTAAAATGATCATAGTATGAAGCTTGATACTGTTGTACATAGAAAAAGCTGGTTAATTCCAGCCTTTAGGACTGGATATTGGCACAAACAACATGTGATACCAGATACATTCTCTAGCTAAATTCTAGGGGCATGCTTGTTTGTATGATTTGTAAGACCTATACAAGCTTTTAAGTTGTTATATGTTTGTGTATTGTAACCTCAATGGGTTGACTCAGTGGTTGGACAGCTTGGAACTTTGAGTATGCTCCTCAAGGTCTTATGTTTGAAACCCACTGAGTGCAAATTGCTTCTTGGGGCCATTGGACTGGGGTTTCAACCCTTGAATTAATCAAGGTGCACTTGCGGTAAACTCCTTGCCGAGGGCCTGTGCACCCCTAGGATTAGTTGGAGCGAAGCTCCGGATACCCGGTGCCAAATAAAAAAAAAATGTTTGTGTATTGTTTCCCAAGTTGCTTTTTAAGGTTTGCAGTTGGGGAACCAGAAAAGGGGAAAAAACAAAAGCTATGTTTGCCAATGCACTGTATTCTTGTTCAATTAGAAGCACAAAACACTTACCCAAATACATTAACAATCATAACCAAAAGATTTGAGAGTAGGGTGTGCCTTGGATGCTAATTTTTTTTTATAAGTTCTCAATTTAGGATTGGACACTGAGCTTGTCAGGATAAGGTTGTGCTAGTTGCATTGCTTTTTTATTTTTTAATGACTGCCTTGTAATGGATAGCGCCAAATCTCATATAAGTTTCTCTATAAAGAGTCTCGGCTGGAGTACCTAATTAAGAGTGAAAGGCTCTGTTAGATTTTACAATAGAATTGGTGCTAGTAAAGGTAAATAGGATTCCATGGGTGTGTCTTCCTGTTTTTTAATATGCAAGACTTTCTGAACGTTTTCCTAGTTATCAGATGAAATTTGTAGCTGCTGACACAGGATTAATTTTGTAGGCCCCTTTGAACTGTTCTAAGTATTTTTGGCTCTTTCTTCTTTATTATAGTATTCTTTTTCTTTTCTTCTTGGCATGTTATTTATATGAAATGGATAGTATTGGTGTTGACATGTTATCAGATAGCATTTGTAACTGCTGACACAGGACCGTTGTTTTAGGCGCCTTTGAACTGCTCTAAGTATCTTTGGCTCTTTCATTCATTTTTATATTATTTATCTTTTCTTGTTGACATATTTATTATATAAATGCAATGATAGTATTGGGGCTGTATCTGGTGATTGTAAGTACCTTTTATTCCTGGCAACCTGTGTGTTAACATGTCAGATGTTCAATATAAGGATTCTTGAGGCACACAGTAACAGTCTGATCCCATTTTAGTTTTCGCTTTTGGAGTTATTATTTCTATTAATCCATGGCCTTATCAGTCTACTATAGCGCTATTATATTACTTCATATGGTTGCAAGAAGACATAAGAAAATTAAGTATAGATGTGGAACGTTATATCATTTTGATCCTTAACTGATGTAAGAATCTTCAGCCTACTATAAGTAATGCTGGAAGCATGAATAATGTTTGAATGGTTTATTTTCCTTAATTGAGATATTTCTTATCACTTATCCACCATTAAAACAATCAGCCAGGAGTTTGCTTGCGGACTTACTTTCCAGGGAATATCTTATTAGTACTTTGTCATGGTTCCAGACTATTATATTAACTTGCAAGTAGCAAATTTTTAGGCCATCTGGTTTGCTGCTTTATGTTTGTGAGTTTCCCTGTGGGTGGTTTTTTTCAAGGTATTTAATGGATACCTAATGTTAAATTTGATGATCTTATTTGCTGCCCCTATCTGCTATGTGGCAGAATCAATTATTTGCTGGTTTTCTTTTCAGTTTGCATGTGGGATTTTTATTCTATTGAAATTTCCTTTATTACTTTGAAGCAGATACCAACAACAAGAGCTAAATCTCCCAAGCTTGGCCGAAAGACTGAAGGGAACAGTGGCAGTGTTAGGACAGGTCGGCTAAGTCTGGATGAGAAGGTGTCCAAGGAAAACCCTGCCAGAGGTCTTTCTCCCATCCAACCAAAGAAGCCCCAAAGAAAGTCTCTTCCTAGACTGCCTTCTGAGAAGACCACTTCATCCAATGCAACAACTAATGCAGCAGAAAAGACCACATCATCAAAAGCTATACATGGGGAAAATACCGCCTTATCCCATGCAATGAATGAAAAAAAGACCGTCTTGCGCAACGCAACAAACGAAGAGAAGACTGCCATATCCAATGCAACAGATGAAGTGGAGATCGATGTATCCAGTGTAACAAATGGTTCTCCATCCATTGCTCAAGAGCAGGAGGAGGCAGTTCCCACAGCTGAGGCAGGTGAAACTCAGGCACATCAAGATTATGTGGTAGAAGAGCAGCCTCAATCCGTCTTGATTCAAGAACCGACACCATTGGAGCATTAAAAAAAAAAAATGCATCAATAGAATGGGATGTGCGCATACGGAGCCGTCTAGTTCCTGAAAATAAGAGGTTTAAGACCTGAATTATTTGACGATGAAGGCATCAAGGATTTTCATTATGGTTTGTGATGTCGTCCTGTCCATAGTCAGCAGCATTGGTCATTTTGTGTGCTTGCTTTCACGGTTGAGTTTGCATTCCAGCTTGCAGCACTGTGTATGTAACTATTTGTCAGGTTGTTGTTACTTTAATCTATAATTGTTCAAGAATGCGTTAGTTGCCTGGTCTTTGGAAATATTTAGGGAAAATTTTGGGAGAATTTGCCATTAGATATAGTTCAGGATGGAATATATTGTCCGTTTAAGCCTTTTCTGTTGAACAACTGGGGTATTATTGTTAACGGAGGCTGATTTTGTGTTGGGACTTTGACGACTGTTTCAACTTTTTCCTTGTTTTGCATCATTTATAAATCTCGCTACAAATAAAAAGGTGGGTTTTACTCATAGGATCCAAGCAAGGAATATGGTCCATTTCACTTTATTATATTTTCTTCTCTCTTTTCCCCCCTCCAATCCGAAAATTTGGGATCATTGTGGAAGGGGCATTGAACATGAAGAGTGTAGAAGTAGAACAAAGAAGAGATAAGTAGGGTCGGCAATCCGTCAATTCATCACAACCATAACATGAAATTAGCGAGTTAAGATTAAAGAGTTTAACTCGTTTAATTAAGTGAATTATAGTTTTATATCATGTCTTAACACAAATTAAATTTGATACGTAAGATTTAGAGTTGGCAATTCTTGAGACGAAGACTTGTTAACCTTGTATGAACTTAACACGAGATTAGTAAATTCAACATGAAATTAACATGTTAATTAAAGAGTAACTTGTTTAATTAAATGAATTTGGATTACATGAACCAAACGAGTAGAGGAGCATGAGATAGATAATGCAGCCAAGCAATAGAGACAACAGGGTGGAAGCCAAGTATCTCTTGGAATAGGATTAGATAGGGAAATCACAGGCCACAGGAAAAGTTGAGTTGAAAACATCTGTGAAGGGCAAGGAGGAGAGTAAACCTTCAATACAAGACAAGAATGGTACGGGGGGAATGGGAGTGGGGATAGAGATAGGAATCTGTAACAGGATAAGGAACCCTTAAAACATTCCAGGATAAAAAAGTTAAAAATCACTCTCTGCTGTGTAATAATTAATATATGGTTTAAGCTGAAGGAGGAGCCACCAAAACAGGTGTCGGAGGACATCCTCGGGATACATTGGCCGGAGATGTACATTTCAGAGTGCCGCTTATTCCATAATCTTCATGCTCATCATCATCATCATCATCTTCTTCTCCGGCATCCCAAAGATATTTTGCATATGAAGCAAGAACATAACTGCATCCACAAACGAACCATATTTACAACATCAACAGATGAAAAAACAAACCAAACCCAGTTGATAAAGGATATGCAGAAGACAATATTTAAGGAAGTCGATGAAAAAACACCCAAATTTCTGTCATGGTTTTTACCAGTCATGAGGGGCAGAGTGAATGGCTTGATCAAAGTAGGACTGAGCACGAGGAGCATCCTTATGTCTCTGCCATATCAAATCTCCATAGAGACACAATACATTTGAATCGCTCGGTTTAGCCAGAATTGCTCTTTCACAGTACTCTTCAGCCTTCACAATATCACCTCGTACCTGAACCCAGAAACCTCAATAAAACACACCCAAAATGAAGCCAAACGACAACCCAGAAATGAATTTAATCGTTTAATTTTATATTATTGCATATCACTCTCGGGGTCAGGGGTTTACCTCTTTTAAAAACCTGGCATAGTTTCCGAGGAGGAGAGCGTCACCGGGGTAGGCTCCGATCATCTTCTGGTAATACCCATCCATGCTCTCACTCCCATTATTATCCCATTCCCGTTTCCCTTCACTCCCATCTCCACCACCGCCATTCCTACCACCACCGACACCGCCGCCACCACCATGACACCCTTCATCCAACCCCAGAGAGTCCCTCAACGACGCCGTCGCCATCCTCGGTAGAGCCCGACTCCAGGGCCTGAGGTTGCCGTCCGACGTCGTTTTACAGTTCTTTATCGTCGACAGAGACATGGATACGCACCGCGTGATCGTGAACCGGTAACCCATATCCGATTCCGGAGTCAGGATCGGCGCGGAAGCGCTTTTCAGAAGCATTTTCTTATTTTTCTGTTGTTTTTTTTTTCTTTACTATTATTATTTATTATTTCTTCGGTCTTTTGAATGTATTTTGTTCAGCAGGCATTTTATAGAAGATGGAAGACACGTCGGATATTTCTCGGCTCATTGATCGAGCGGTGAGACGGAAAAGTCACAGTACGGGAAACACGTGCTCTTTTTCAAGCACGCGTCATTGCGAGCGGTGGGCCCTCCTCGTAGCTGGTTGACCCTCCGCGCACTGCCGCTAAATTTAAAGCTTTTTTTTTTTTTTTTTTTTTTTTTTTTTATCTTGGCGTCCATTTAATTTATATTTTTGCTGAATTGGCATATTTTATTTATTTTACTTCAATAAAAATATACTTGAAATGAACGGGAAAATGCAAGAAAACATGTTTTTCTTTGGTAAACATTCCTAAATTTGTAAGTCTGTTATTAAGAATGTGTTAATAAGTTATAAAATATTTTTCGTTTGCATATTATTTGATCATATTTCTATATATTTTTTTTTTTTCACTCTTTTATTTGTCAATGATTAAAATTAGAATTAAAAAATAAAAGAGAATATCAACGCTTCCCGAAATAAATGATTCATCTCTATCAATAGACATTCAAAAACCCGAATAATAGACTACTCACTGCCGATGCTAAATGACAAAAATGCACTTAAAAAATTATTATTATTATTTTTAAAAAATAAAAAATAAAAAATAAAAAAAAAAGAAAGTGGTGACACTATCCGTTTGGTTTGCGGAATAAACCTCTGAAATTGAATGACTATTTTTATAGAATAATCATTCTTTTATTTGGTAAGAGTTTATTCGTAAGAATAGTTATTCCTGTGAGAATTACTAATCCCTTATACACAATAATAATTATTCCTCTAAATAATGAGAAAAATAGTTATTCTTTAAAGAATTGAATACATTTTTCACGAACATCCATATTTTTTTTCTTTAAACTTAAAAAAGAAAAAAAAGGAAGAATATAAAACATGAAAATTAAAGTGGGTGGCCGACCACCCACTATATTTTTTAGGTTTTTTATTTTTTATTTTTTATTTTTTATTTTCTAATATGAGTTGAAAAAAAAAAAATTAATGTAGGGTTTTTAGTAATTTTGATTTAATTCCAACTAAAGCATTCATGTTGTTACCAGACTAAAGAATATGAATAACTATTCAATTCCACTTTTCTCTATTCTCAATAATAACTATTCAATTTCTTAATGGAATACGCATTCCGCAAACCAAACAAAGCGTCAATGTTTTTTTTCCTCTATTTTTTAAGGGTATTGTTTGTCTTTTTACAAGACAAAAGAAAACATTACAAATTTTTGGTAGTTTGAAAGGAAAAATGCTTCATTTCTTTCTCTTGTTCTTCTTCCATCCTCCCACTTATAAAAATCAGTATTGAATCTGTGAGGCTCACATATGACCCCACAGCTCCCATGGTGATTTTAAAAATTAGAAGAATGAAGAGAGGATGTATAGCACATCTAATTTGAAAGACATTAATGTAATCTTTAGTTTAGAATGACATTACAAATTAAGTGTTAATTTGAGGACATATGTGTAATTTGCTTTTAATCCTATCCAGAAGGTTAACCAATTTTTTTTTTTTTTTTTACTTGACCTTTAAAAAACAGTTTTTCGAACGTTTATCCTTTTACTGTCTTTAAAAGGTAACAGTTTAAATGACATCATTATGGGTAAAAATGTTCAAAGCTTATCCAATTTACTCTCATGTCTTTTCCGACTTTTTATGTGTGTGGCGGCGCCGTAGCTCCATTTTATTTCTCATTCCTTCCTATCTACTCAAATTTGATTGTGGAGGCTTCAACTTCAAGGGATTTGGCAGCCGGCTACAACAATAAAGAACTATCATTGACTTACTAATTTAATAAGAAATTAGTTAGTTAGTTTTTTTTTTTTTTGGTAGTGACTTTCACTTCATTAGGCGTGATTTATAGTCGATTGAGCTACCAATTAGAGACAAGAAATTAGTAAGTTATAATTAAAGAGTTTGACCTATTTAATTAAAGGGGGTGAATTATGGTTGACTTATATAGTTTTATACCTACTATCAAGGGTGGTGGTTCAATAACTTAACAAAATTCTCAAGTGGTCAGAGTATGTACTAGGGCGTTAGTTCGAATTTTCGCAATGGAGTATTTTCACATATGCTTGATTACTATTTGCCACCTTGGATTTTCATTGATATCCTGATGAGGCTGGGTTTAAGTCAGACTTGAGAGAGTGTTTGCGGTTCTTACCGTCTAGGCCCCTCCTATGTGGCTTCTAGCGTTTAGGTGCTACTATGGTCACACTTAGGTGATAGCTACAATTGGTATCTCTGACCTACCATTTTCAGTCCCAAACCCAAAATACAAAGATGAATTACCATTGCTAATTTGACCCACATTCATAATTTCTTGCATTGATGTGATGCAAACATAAGCTATAAAAATAATTATTTTTTATTTTTTATTTTGTTGAATCACAGTGTCTTAAGTTTTCTAACCCTAGTGTTCTCAAGTGGTAGTTTAATTGACTGGAGATCACGCTCCATAAAGTGGAAGCCTCTAGTTCGAATTCATCTCTCCCTCTTGCATGAACATGTTAAGAAAATTATAAAAAAAAATAATAATAAAAAAATCTACAAACCTACATGCTATTTCCCATGTCTAGTAAGAAATCTAATCCGTACACAACTATAGTAAATAAAGCCCAATAACTCAATATTTGGGCTAATGATTTTAGACTATATAGCAACTAAAACTCATGATCAATGGTCTCTAATGGACAGTTCAATCTGGTGTCGATCATGTCTCATGAAATAGAAGTCACTTGTTTGAATTTTTTCTTCTCCTTCCCTTGTATAGACATGTAAAAAAAAAAAAAAACTCATGATCAATGTAACCCAAAATAAATAAATATTCTAACACTTTATAGAAGAAATTTATAAAAGAATATATTATTCATATCACAGAGTAATGAATACTTCTTTTTTCTTATCGTCAACCTATCAAATCGATCAAGCCCACCTTATACAAAAGAAGAAAAACCATTTCACCATGATTCATTTGGGATCTGCCAAGCTGATTTTTTTTCAACTTATTATAAGATTTCGTAAAGTAAAAGACACAAAGAAACAGATCCCACAAAAATTGGGTCAGAATTTCAAATTTTTGACGGAATCAGATCCCACAAAAATTGGGTCAGAATTTCAAATTTTTTACGTTAACTTTGATATGTTTTTATTAAAAATTTTTTACTTTAAACTGCTGAATTATCACGCAATTTAAGAATATTTTTTTAATGTTTAAAACCTCTTAATTAGACCCTTGAACTTTTAACTGCAATAAATTTAAACCATTCCAAAGTGAGACAATGACGTTTATATTCGACTTTTTTATAAAATTTCGAATTTACCCTTAATTTCAAATTAAAAAAAAAAAAGTTGTAAAATTAAAATCAGAGATATTTTGGTCTTTTTAAGTTTTGCCGTTAGAAGTTACCGGTTAAATCTGACGGAGGGGTTCAAATTGATTACAATTGAAAGTTCACAGGTCCAAATCGAGAGGATTTGAATATTAAGGAGTTTTCTCAAATTACAAGATCATTCAATAGTTTAAAGTAAAATTATCCCTATTAAAGACACATGTAAAAATTGCATGTATAACGAAAATAGATGTCAATTTAACAAACAAAATAATTTTTTTTATTTTCAACTTAATTTAGAAGAAACTTTGTCTTTTTCATTCTAACTTCCTTTAGAGGATCTTCATCAATCTGAATTTTTCTTTATTTATTTATTTTTTAATAAAAGTTGGTTCCTCCTATGGTTCTAATTGGTCTCTATACATTGTATGAAAAGTTGCATGACAAAACATGATGACAGCTTTGGAGACATGATTTGAAAAAGTCAAAAATAGTTAAAACAAAAACGTAGAATCCCATAAAAAAATAGTCAAAGTCCTAGGAATTAGGTGGTGGAAACAGGATCCTACAAGGAAGATACGATGATTACTTACTTTATTCCATACATACTATTTCCTTCCAACAACACCACATTTTCCTAATCCATCTGCACCAACATCTATGACTGACTCTATCAATGCATCTATCTATCTATCTATCTTCCTTTCTTCTTCATCATTTGCGGCTACACTTGCTCTTCACAAAATGCACACGTTTCCCGATGAACCAGATGCAACGTTCTCAATCCCACTCGAAACAAACTAAATATAAAATTATTAAGGAAAAAATATAAAAAACTCATCAAATTAACAGTTATTTGTGGTAGAGCTTCATAATATTTAAAATGTACTAAAATAAATCATCAAACTATCAAAATGTATTAAAAAGGTCACTTATTATTATTATTTTTTTTTATATTCCTATAATACCGCTATTCTTATAACAAATTAAATAATTAAAAAATATTAAAAACCAACCAATTTTTTAAGAATACAAAAAAAAAAAAAATCAATGGTCGAATAAAAATAATTTTTTAACGAAATTTGACTATAAGGACTAAATTATTATTTTTGGAATATCTCAAGAACTTTTTATTTTACTTTCGTACGCCAATTACAGTGACTAATTATTTATTTATTCAAAAAAACTTTTTTTTTTTTTTTTTTTTGTATTTATTCGACCATTGGTTTTTTTTTTTTTTTCTACAATTAGTTTATTATTTTATTTGTTAAAAGAATAAAGGTATTACATGAATATAAAAAAATAAGTGACATTTTTGATACATTTTGATAGTTTGATAGGCTACTTTAATACCGTTTGAACATTATAAGGCTCTATCATAAACGATTGTTAATTTATGATACTTTTTTATATTTTTTTCCTTTTATTAAATATATTGAATTAAAATTGACATATATAATTTTATAAACATATCTCAAACATAACTTAAACCTACCTGACACGCGATTGCCATCTCTACTCCAAATGCCAAAAAAAAAAAAAAAGAAGAAATTTCTCTTTCATCTTTCTTCAACCATTGATTTTGCAAGACTAATTGAATGTGTGGGATCCTACAAATTCAATGATTAGATTAAAAAAATACTAAATATCACCCATTAAATGAATATTTAATACTACACTTTCATCTAACCTTATCTCATTAAATCTAATGTATGTGACAATGTCCATTACCCACAACACAATTATTGTCTAGCAATCTACTTAGAAACGAGGGTTCCATGTGAACCCTCTTGCTGTGCTGGAGATCCTTATCCTCAATGATCTCTGTTTAGTGATTATCACTCCACATGGAAAATTATAACCCTACACTCCAATTGAAAATCAGCTTTAAATCTCTCTTACTTCGTTTTCAAGTTTCCCATCAAAGGAAATAATGGAATTCAGGGACTTCCAATAGAAGTGAAATGGCTGAGCTAACTTTTCCAGAATTTTCGCCTAAAAAAGAAAATACTGTTAACTCCATGTTTTGCATGTCAGAGAGCAGTGGCAGCAGACAGCTAGCACATGACAGCATACAGTAGACAGTAGGCCTCAAGTTGTCACTTTTACTTCCAAGTGTCCCAGATTCTGATCAAATACAGCAAATCATTTGATAATTGCATGCAGAGCGAGAGTAAAAAGCAAGAGGCACACGACAGAATTCAATTCATTTACAGCTACATCGAAATACAAAGACTGCAAATTTTTATTTATCTTCCCCGGAATAGGGTGGAATGCATACAACACAAAGGGCAGATAACAATTTTTTCATTACATGAGGTTGCAGAGCAGAGTTTGGAAACAATCGAAGCCTTAAAAACCAGGAGCTTGGTGAAAAAAAAACAACCCTCCGTGAGGAAGAGGTTGTCATGGCAGACTATGTATAAACCCATCTGCCACGGCCAAAGCCCCAGAAACACAAGGCATCAAAAATTTCAAACTGTCAAAGGCAAACCATCACAGTAATTGACCAAGGAACATAACCTGCCCTTTGAGGAAAACAGAGACCCAACCATCACGTGCAGAACACAAAGGTTCAAAAACGTGAAAGACTCGGTAAAATACAATAGACAGACTCACAACTGGCGAAGAAGTGTAAAAAAGGACTTGGAAGGGGAGAATAATAGCCTAGCACATGCATGAAGACTAGGCTAAAAACACCAGGTGCTGACACCCAGCAATACAAAAACCATGACAATTAGAAAGAAACCATATAGTTTCAGAACTCGGTAACTATGTTCTCAGGGAAATACAGCCATGACAAAATGAAGCCCCATTACTTGGAGCAAAAAAACTGGCAACAGATTCCCAATAAAGGAAACCTGTAAAAAGTGTTGATGGCTGTACTCCCTGGAAAAGGGAACCGGGTGACTGAATTACTGAAGACCCATAGCTGATGGACCCAAAAAAATACATAACCTGCTACTAGCAAAACCCGAGTGGAATTCTGAGACCTGATTAGTTCAACCCCGTCCTTCCATGAATCAGGAATGGGGGGTTTCAACACGTCATTCCCTGCTTAGTGAAGGATGTCACACCTCCATAGCTGCTCCACAAGCAGGTCAACTGTGCTAATGCTGGTTGCATTGCAGTGTTGGAGATTCAACCCCATGAGGTTCTGACCCAATTTCACCAAGGCAGGCAAGCTTTTGTCGGTTATCAAAGAGCAACCTGAAAGTGAGAGTATCTGGAGATTGAGCTGGTTTGCCCGGGCCAGCGCTGCAATCCCACAATCTGTGATCATGCACTTTGAAACATCAAGATCACCAAGCAATGGGCAGTTTTCTGCTATTGCAACCATGCTTGAATCACTGATCTTCCAACAGCCATCTAGATTTAGCATTTCAAGAGTCCAACCATGCAGCTCGGCCAAAGATGAGACCACTTTGTCTGTCAGATTCACGCAACCACCAAGATTAACCTTTACCAGACCAGCCTCAAAGTTCTCAAGCAGTGGGAGAAACCCAGCATCTGTTATTCCCTGAAGCCCACTCAAATCCAAATGCTGCAGTTGAGGACACAACTTCCCCAACACTGCCAGGCTAGCATTACCAAACCCAGGGCAGCTTTGGATGGACAATGATCGCATGGATTTGCAAGGAGATGGCAGATGCAACCCCATATTTTGATCCTTAATACCCAAGCAGTTCACCATAGCAAGAGCCTTCAATTTTGCACCACAGTTTAGTAAACCAAAAAACCCAACTTGGGTGATCCTGTGGCACTCTTCCAATTGCAGGCTCTCAAGTGACCCTGCAGCTTTGGCAAAAGAGACCAGCCCACTATCAGAAAACAACGCACACTTGCGGAGACAGAACTGTTTTAAATTTGGGCAACCTTTACCCACAGCTTCAAGTCCTGTATCTGTTACCCCTCGGCAGGATGTAATTGAGAAGGATTTCAATTTCTGCAACCCATGACCATTGCTCATGACCCAGAAGCCCCTTTCACTCACATTTGGAAGGCTAATGAGGGCAAGATCAGTTACAGCCTTGCCATAGTGTCCAATAACAGCCAGAGACACATCAGTAATGTTCAACGCCTGCAGCTTCACCTTAGTTAGGACATAAGAGGCGGAAGCTAATAAACTAGCAACACCTTGATCTCCAACAAGGGGGCAATCTTTAATGGAGATGGACTTCAGATTGGGGCAGCAGCGCCCGATAGCTTGCAGGCCTTCATTCCCGATTTTTGAACAGGACTCTATTGTTAAATCAGTCAGATTAGGACAGTGTTTGGCAACTGCAAGCAAAGCCTTTTCAGTAATTTCAGGGCACTGGCAAAGTTCAAGCTTTTCAAGCAGGTGACACCCATTAGCAATCTCACACAGACCTTCATCTCCTACAGAAGAAAGATTCCACAGAGAAAGCACCCTCAGAGAAGGGCAGCCACGGGCAATTGCCCTGAGACCAACGTCAGTCACCCTGCGAGCAGAATTGCTTCCCTGGATCATAAGCTTTCCCAAACCACCACGACTAGCAGTTCCAACAGCAATGGCAGCAAGTCTAACATCTGTTGCCTTCTTCCCTTCCAAGCTCCTAGAAAGGTATCCATCACTCTCAATTTCCTGATCTTCGGCCTTATTCTCAGCACTCTTTGCCTCGGGCTTCAAATATTCAGGGGTTGAGTTGCTGCAGAGTTCATCCCTACAGATATTGCTTAAAAGAGTAAGCCAACGCTTGGAAACAGAGGCACAGGCACTCCTCTCCTGGCCTCCAGGCAACCTCCTGAATATCTCAAAGAGGCATTCATCTGGTAGAACATCAATAGAGACCTGCTTCTTCTGCTCAACCCTTTCTCCACTGAAGACAAACGGAGCGCTAATGCGAGACCTCTTGCGAGAAGGAAAATAGACATCCACATGACGACCAAGTGACAAAAAGAGGCTAGATTCCTTGGGGTTAGGGTATATTGACCCCCGACGGCAAAAATCATCATCTCCTGAGAACCCAAAACCAATACAATTCAGACAAAATATTCTAACAGAATAATCCAAATAATATTCTGCATTCAATAATTTCACAATCCACATCCAGATGAATATCAGAACGTGTGTATGTGTCAATTAAATTTGTATACAAACAATTAGTGATCCCTTATGTACAGCATACTTACTCAGAAAAGGTAAAGAAGAGAAGAAATTACAGAATTTCTATATTAGAATTTTTGCTATAACGGCCCAACAGAACATAAATACTCCATGCAGCTTGCCTAACCCAACTATTACATTTATAGGAAACAAACAACATAAATCATGAAACTCACTACTTTCCTTTTCCCTCTTTTCTTATAAACCAAAAAAATCACGGCTCCAATACCAACACAGCTCCATAGACTAAAACAGAGATCATAATCTAAGATCTCTTATCAGATCCAACATAAAGAAGCGGTTATCTCACCTCTAATACATAAATCCAACTACATCTACTTCAACAAAATAAAAATTTTCTTAACAAAACACCAACATAAGACTCAAAAGTCATATGATCAACACTAAGAACACCCGATCCAAAAGTAAACCAGCTCAACAAACTCAACAAGAGCTAACTGTAATCATATGAAACCCACAAACAGATAAAAGCTCTAAAGTAAAGCCTTAAATTACTCAAGAAACCATAACCCAAAACATCACAGAGACCAACAAACCCGCCTGATCAACCACAAATTTACGAAACAACTAGCCCGATATGTCCATGAATTTCACAAGAAAAGTTGACCCAACGATCCAACAACTCCCAAAACCAACGAGACCCATCTCAAAAATCAAAACTACGTATCTGATTCTGATCTACAACCATACCAGCTAAACAACCTCAGAAACAGATATTTCAAACACACCCACATATATATTCAACGTAAAAACATGAAATTTGAAACAAGTAGGTGAAATAATCGAAAGCTTACCACTGAAACCGAAGAGCTTAGACATGGGTGTAGCTCAAAAAACCGTGGGAGGTCGAATCTGCACCTGTTTCCACCCGATAACCCTCCGAAGAGAGCAAAAAAAAGACACCCAAAGAATACTAAGGCAGACAGGACGACGTAGAGAGCTTCAAAGCCGGAGTTCATGAGAGATTTGGGATCTAGGAGGACATGAAAACCCTATCAGATAGGGCAAAAAGAGAGGCGAGGAGAACGAGGGAGAAGGAGAAAAGAGTGGAGAAAAATGAACGGTGGGGTGTGGGTCTATCGGTAGCTTTTATTGTGAGGGGAATGGGGTTTCTGTACATGACGATACACGCAAGTGTCACCACATGCAATGTATTTGTGCCTAGAAGTGGGGTTTCTCTGTTATATTCTCCCACCAAATAAAAACCAGATTCCAGGTAGCGGTTTTCTCGTTTTTGGTTTTCGGTTTTGCTTTTGGAAGAAGGTGGGGGTTGTTTTGTTTACATGGAAATTTAGCAATGTATTCCATCTCTTTTAACCTATACGCCAAGTTCAACTCATAAAATCACTCCCATAATATAAATTAAATACCTTATATATATATATATATATATATATATATTTGTACTATAGCATTTGGCAAATATAAAATTCTATAGTGCAAAAAAATACTAAAAAAGAAGTTATATCCAGCTCTCCAAATCTTTTTGCACAATGCTCGTATCCCTCAATAAAGCTAAATAATTTTCTGTTTATTTTTCTTTAAAGGATAACTTCATTGAAGACATCTAAATTTTCACTCGATTTGACAAACCCCCTTTAAACTTTAAAATTTTTTAATTTAGTCCCATGAACTTTTAATTGCTCTCAATTTGAACTCCTCCGTCAAATTTAGCCGTTAGAAATACTACAAAAAACCAAAATATTCCTGATTTTTGTTTTTTTTTTTTTAATTAAAAAAAAAAAAAAGTTATGGAATTAAGGGTAAAGTTAGAATTTTATAAAAAGGTCAGGGGTAAAAATGTCATTTAATGTTTAAAATTTGACGGAGGGTCCAAATTGATTGCAATTGAAAGTTTAATGGACTAAATTGAGAGATTTTGAAGTTTATGAGGGGTTTACCAAACCGGGTGTAAGTTTAGGGGATTTCAGTGAAGTTACCCATTTTTTAAAAATAATAATTGCTCAATTCTCTCTCCTCTCAAATGGATTTGAAGGGGTTTTGATATATAAAAAAAGAATAAAAAAAATATTTAAATAGATTAGAGAAGGATTTAGAGAATGAGATGTGGGGTGCAGTGAGGTTTTTTTTTTTTTTCCTCAAATGGATTTGAAGTGGTTTTGTGAAAAAAAATAAAAAAAAATAAAGAAAAATATTTAAATGAAGTAGAGAAAGATTTAAATAATAAAAATGCAGGGTGTAGTGAGTTTTTAGCTAAAATTTGGCTAAAGTTTAGGAAGTGGGATGCAAATGCTTAAAAAAAAAAATTAAAAAAAAAGGACAATTTGAAGTTTAAGATTAATGAGAACATAATTCAATACATCCTTTAAATAAAAGTACTTTATATATGTTTTAAAATGAAAGGTAATTTTTTTTTACTTTGTGTTCTTTCAACATATATAAATTTTTTAAAAGTAAATGTTAATATTTTTTAAAATACATTTACTTTCATTGAAAAAAAAATAGTATAAATTAAATATTATTTAGAGAAAATTGTTGTATTTTAACATTTTGTTAATATGTGACGTATCAAATTATATCATATATTTTACTACTTTCATTTTTAACTAAGAAGGGCACAATTTCCTTTCCTTTTATTTTATTTTCACTTATTTATTTATTTTTTTTAAGAGTAATGTTAAAGGTCCTCCTTGTGTCCCCCCAAATTAATGCAACTTTTAAAATTACCATTAAATTAAAAATCTAATAGTAATTTTGAAAACACATTAAATTTGAAAAACACTAAAAAAACTTGTAGCATTATTCTTTTTTTAATGGAGGAGTGGTGATAATATTTATATATAGTAGATTATTTAATAAGTCTTTGACTATGTGGGTAATTAACTACAATTGTTGTCAAGTTACTATAACGTTTATTACAAAGTTATTTACAAATTAATGTAACAGTTCATACTTAGTTAAATAATTAAACAAAAATCTGATTTCTAAACTTAATTAATTAACAGTTGAGTTGTCAACCATATGCCCTCAATCATTTTATCAATTATAAACTGTCAATCTCTCACATCAATTTGTAAAAAAAATATATAAAAATAAAATAAAATTGTAGTATCCAAACATTTTCCTATATATTTAATTTTTCGGTTTTTAGGACAACATTTACCTTTATATTCCAAAGTATATAATAATAAATTGCATGTGGAAACTGATATAGGCAACTAATGACTTTGCGTGGATAGATATTTTCAGTAATTTTGTTGTTGGATTGATGGAAATTTGGGCAACAAACGTAAGAGAGTTAGAACATGTTTAAGATTGCATTGAGAAATAAAGATTTTGTCTATATTAAAAAAAAAAAATGAAAGAATTTATTTTTTATTTTTTTATGAAATCGAAATGTCTAAACAAATTTTGGGCTACTCACCTACTAGCTTGAGCTAAAAAATTCCGTAAAAATTTTCACATAGTTATTGTTCGATTTATTAACAATTCAAATAATAAATTACTGAAAATTCAAATCCGGTCGGGGCCACTAACTTTTAATACATGGCCAAAGATTCAGAAAAGCAAATTCAGGAATCAGGGCCATTCAGTATTATCAGGAACTCCATCTTATGGCCATTGGTAGCATAGAAGAGGCATGTCAAGTGGATATAATTGCTGAGTGAACAACCCACAAGGCCACAACAGAGCTGCCTAACAGAGATGTAGGGCATGCCCAGATGCCAACCCCTAGCATTATTTTCAAACTCATTAAGACACTGAGGGATTTGTATGGTTTTTTTGGCCTCCACTTGGCTCCACTTGGCCTCTAAAATGGGGTCAGTGTGTTGGGCACTGCTGGGTTGTCTGCCTTGGTGCCTTGAATCTTGATGCATAGCTTCCACTCATCCCACTGGGTGAAAATATGTTACACCTTCTTGGTTAGGATACATTGAGTGAAAATATAGATGGATTTTGCACATAAAAATGGCATGTGGGAAGATTAGTTGTAGTTGTTCTACCTGAGTATGATTGTCCAACGGGAGCTGCACATTGAGGGACCTCTACAGTGAAAACCAGAGGCGTTCCCTCAAGTCCAACTGAATTATAACTTGATTCAGTCTCATCAGGGTATCAGTGAAATTCAAAACAGTTAATACTAATAGGATTTAGAATTTTTATTTTGAGAGTCGAATTCTCACCCTAGTACATGTTCAACCCCTTTGGAGATTTTCTTGAGACGAGTAAAAACTGAACCACCACCAGTAATAGTTTGTAGTCTAAATTGGGAGCTTTATTAGTAGTATTTACTACTATGCAGTGTAAGTGGGGAAGACAAACGCTTCAATGGGTCCAAGACTCCTGCTAAGAAGTTCAAGGATTTATTTGCTCAAAAAAGAAAAAATCTAATAGTTCAAGGATTTATTTTTAGATGATGTGCG
Source organism: Corylus avellana (assembly GCF_901000735.1). Classification (NCBI taxonomy): domain Eukaryota; kingdom Viridiplantae; phylum Streptophyta; class Magnoliopsida; order Fagales; family Betulaceae; genus Corylus; species Corylus avellana. Next base: position 3,816,069 of record NC_081548.1, read on the forward strand.
AAAGACAACAATCACGCACAACAACACCTCGTATATTATATGTGTGGTTCTCTCAATGTGTGGTATATCCACAAGTGGAGGTGACCATGGAAATTTCATTATCAAATACAGAGTACAACAATAGTGACAAAAAATAAAAATAAAAAAAAAAATAAATAAAACCTCCACTTAGAATTGAAATGCTTAATACACCCAAATCACACTTTGTACAACAGAGAAAAGGAAAAAAAAAATACAAATTCTCTTTTGCTGGACATAAATAGCGGTTGGCCTCTCTCTCATTGTGACTAAGCGTCAAACAGAACTCTCTTTTTGCTGCACGCTCAAAGCCGGAGCCATTTCTATTGAATGCTGCAAAATATCCCGTTTACACAACAACCTGGCCTGATTGAAGTTATTATCCTCTTCTTTTATAACTTATAAGGTCCGTTAACAACATAACACCAAAACAAGTGGGAGAGTAAAACAAAAATATTAAAAATAAAAAAATAAAAACGTTTAAAATTACATTTATTTCACGTTATAACTTTTTTTAAAAAAAGAGAAACAAAAAATACCATCAAGAAACAGGCACTACTTTGACTTTCCACATGTACTAAAATATGGTTGACAAATGTTTCACACATGTATTCTAGTATTATACCGTGTTTGAAAAGCAATATATGGAGAATGCAGTGAATATGAGTCCGCTTTAATTGACTTTGTAGGTTTAAGGAGGGCGACAGAGGGGGGCCATCTTTTAAATGTTATATTTTAGTTTTCTCCAAACTCGACGCAATGACGCTCTTTGTAGGTAGATGCATGTACTTCCCACAATTCACGAACCTTCCTTCTCATAATTATCAACCTCCCTTCTACCTTCCTTTTTCTTAACCTACTTCAACTTGTCATATACAGGAAGTGCATCCATGGAATCTTTTGGGGCCTATTTCTCGCATTCTCCATATGTGTTTGTCTTGAGATCCCGTGCTCGCTAGTGCAATACCTTTAATTTGGCCCATTTATTGTTATGTTCTCCAGATGCATCGGTTTGATGCGGGAAGCGCTACGGTTAGGGGTGGACAAATTAACCGATTATCGTACCAGCTGTCTATCAACTGCGTCCGAACCAACATTAACCGTCAATCGACAAAAGTCGGTCGGTAATCGGTTAAGATTTTTATATCAATTTTTTCTTTAGTAATCAGTAAAACATTTTTCTTATCGGTTTCCGAACTGGACCAATAAGGAACCAATAGTGGGGGTATAAAACGACGTCGCTTCATTTTTTATTTTTAAGTTTTCCTAATATACAATTTATTGAAATCAAAACTAGGTAGTTTTGGGATGCTATATATACGTCTCCCCTAACCCTAAATCAAATCCTTTGCTGCCCCCTTTGCTCTCTCGACTCTCGCAGTACTCTCACTCTCAACGCTTTGACTTTCGCACACTCTTCTCGGTCTCACTCTTAGCTCTCTCGCAGGACGCCCCTCTCGTCACTCTCAGCTCTTGACCGTCTCTATCTAGCTCTGTCGTCATTGTGTTCCTCTTTTGTCGTGAGTCCATGACGGCGTGGTTTGACTCCAGTTGTCGGTGGTGCAATGTCGGAGTCTCATGTTAGTGGGTTGCGCGGTGCTGCAACGTCGAAGCCTCGTGGGTTGCGCAGTGCTGGTATGATGGTGCTGGTCTAACGGTAATCGATTATCCGAACCATTATTAACCGAAATTTTCTAAATAATTTATTATTGAAATGTTATCGATTAATTAACCAAATTAATTGATAACTTTAGGGTTGTGAACGTAATTGACGCATCCTGTATTGTTTATCAAGAAATAGTGAAACTTCGTTGAAGATATATGGACGTAGTCCTTAGTAGTGAACTACGTAAATCTCTGTACTTATGATTGTTTGCCTTAGCGTTTTTAATATTTTTTGCATCTTATTGGCTCGGGAAAATAAGATAGATTTCCTAACAAGAGGTGGGCGAGAGGGAACAAATGACCTCTTGTCCGGTCTAAAAACATTGAAAAAATAAACGAGCCCGAGATGTGATTAATTAATTAATTAATTAATATATTTCCAATAGGTTCTTTATCCTTGAATAGAAGCCATCCACTTACAATCTTCCATGATATCCCAAGTTGAGTGATTTCTAATCAAATTCTCCCTTTAATTTAATATTTTAATTTCCTTGTACAATATTCCTCATCCCAACTTGATCATTTTCAATGCCTCCTAAGCTGTGCATTTTGGAAGTTTGCACGTGCATATATATATATATATATATGATTCATTTGACATATCATATATATATATATATATATATATATATATATATATGATTCATTTGAGATATCCAGGTGCACCTCCCAAACCACAATACATTCAACTTGACCTATTCTAATGTGTCTTGAAAGATCCAGTTGTACACCCATGTCCTAGGATCTATTAAGGGAACATGGCATATGGTATTATTATATAACTAATTATATAATTAGGCTGCACGGGGCAAGTTGGCCACTTCGATTATGTTACATTTATCTTAATTAAGATTAAAATAATAATAATAATATAATGTTCTTAATTAATTAAAACATCTCGTAACTCATAAGCATGTTCTTTTTCAGATTTTGCAATATAGGGTTTTTGTGTGAACCAAGGTCGATCTTATTAGTTGTTGCCAGTAGTACACATGGTGGATCTGAGTTTACTATCGTTTTTATCATATATCCACTTATACAGATCAGCCCCCCTCATCAATATTCAACAGTATTGGTGTTATGGTTCATGTAACACTTATCATACCAGTATTTTTTAGGTTTGCAAACCAAAATGGCTCGGGAGAGGAAAGGTTCTTTTTTTAAGGTACTCCCGGAAACAGATCTAGTGGAAATGGGGTGGGGCCTGTAGCTCAGAGGATTAGAGCACGTGGCTACGAACCACGGTGTCGAGGGTTTGAATCCCTCCTCGCCCACAACCGGCCAAAAAGGGAAGGGCCTTTCCCCCTGGGGGTGGGAAAATCATGATCGGGATAGCAGACCCAAAGCTATGGAACTTGGGTGTGGGTCTTTTGTTGAAATGTAATGGCCGTACTTTTTCTTTTTATTTATCGTTAATTTAATTAATAATTAATAATTTAATGGTGGATAAATTATAAAACCACTAAAATGTAGACGGTCACGTAACACTTAGTTATAGGGGTGTCAAAAATTACCGGGAAACCGGGGAGCCGGTTCTGGTTCTGGTTGCAAAAAAATAAAAAACTGGGGACCCCAGTTTTGGTCCCTGTTTTTGGCACCTGGTAAAAACCGGGAAACCGGAACCGGGTGCATTTATATATAATAATAATTTTTCTAATATTTTTTTTATATATTAAATTAATATACAAAAGAGCCAATGCCTCTATAACAGTAATTTTTCTTTGATTGCGCCAAATTATTATTTTGCCCTTTGGTATTAAGCTCACCCAGTTTAATTAGTAAGGAAATAGTGAATTTGATTTGGGGTTATTTTGTCTTTTAATACGCATAGGTAAGGAAATAATGAATTTGAATTAGTTTAACTGGGTTTTTGGGTATTTCACCTCACTTACTTTTTGTATGATGGTGTAGATTTATGGTTAGACTTTATTCTTTCTTTGTCATAGTTAAATTAAGAGGGTTATTTGTGTCTTCTCATCATTTTTATTTTCCTTCTTTCTTTTTTACATGAGGTTTCAAAAAACAAAAACAATTTAAAAAAAAAAAACCAGCTATCGGACCGGGTAAAAACGGGAATCGGCAGGTAACCGAGACCTGGTTCCCGGTTCCGGTTTCCCGAATCCAAGAACTGGGGTACCCCGGTTCCGGTCCCGGTTTTGGCCAAAAACTGGGAAACCGGACCGGGTTGACACCCCTACTTATTTCTATAAAAACATATTCTACATGGACTGGTATATCACTACTTATCGATCCCAAAATGTTATGTTGATAGAAAATGATTGGAGAAACTTCACTTAAGACCATTGAACTACCACGCATTTTGAGAAAACCCCCCAAATTTCAAAAACTCTCAATTTCAGCCCCCCTGAACTTTTAATTTGATGCAATGTACCCCTTCTGTCAAATTTAAAACATTAAAAGTGACAAAATGACCTTTATACCCCATTTTTTTTTATAAAATTTCAAATTTACCCTTAATGTTCAAATGAAAAAAAAAAAATGAAAATTGAAGGGTAATTTGGTCTTTTTAGTAAATCTGTTAGAATTTGACCAGGGGAGCCTGGAGGGGGGTCAATTGAATCAAATTGAAATTTCATGAAGTTAAATTAAGAGTTTTTGAAATTAGAAGGGTTTTCTCAAAACGTGCTATAGTTCATGGGTTTAAAGTGAAGTTTTCTCAAAATGATTTAAACTCATGGGTATCATCATGACATCTAGCACATCTAGCTCTAACACCATGTTAAATCGCTATTTATCTCAAAAGTTTAAGCTGATAGAAAAAAATAATGAAGACATTGTTCAAATTCAAGACTTTTGATAAATAAGTTAAATCAGGAATATGATCTTCTATAGTCCATAATGGATTGAAGAATATCCAATTCTTGGCGGGAATTTCTTCTTAGAAATTCTACAACCACAAATAGGACACATGTCCTACTACAAAAATAATAATATTTCATATTAAAAAAAATAATAATAAAAGAAGAGGTGGCTAGCCACCTCATCTTGGCCATAAGGGATGGTCGAACCACCCAATTTTAGCTGGGGGTGGCTTGAGAGCCGCCCCAATGGCCGGCTAGGGGTGGCCGGACCACCCCCTAAACCCAAACTCTCTCTCTCTCTCTCTCTCTCAATATATATATATATATATATCCTTGGGGGTGGCCCGAGGGCCAAACAATCTTTTTTTTATTTTTTATTTTTTACTTTTTGATCTGGCCCTTGGGGATGGTCGGACCACTTCCAAGTGTTAGATCTTAAAAAAAAAAAAAATCGCTTGGCCCTTGGGGGTGACCGGACCACCCCCAAGGGCCAAATGATATATATATATTAGTTTGGGTTTAGGGGGTGGCCAGACCACCCCCAAGTGCCATAGGGTGGTTCGGCCACCCCTGGCCGGCCATTGAGCCATCCCCAACTAAAATCGAGTGGTCCAGCCACCCCTTATGGCCAAGATGGGATGACTAGCTACCTCTTATTTTTTTATTAATTTATTAATTATTTTTTAAAAAATAATTAGGGGTGGTCGAAGCCACTCCCAACCCCAACTGGGGTGGTCCGACCACCCTCAATGGGTGGCAACTACCTCTTAATTTTTTATAATTTTGTTTTATATATATTATTAATGGGACATAAGTCTTATTTATGACCTCAAAATTTTTTAAAGAGATCCTGATTATTAACTAAATATTTTTTGATCTAAAATGAACTGAAAAATATCGTGTTCCGTTAACTCACTACTTAAAAAGAAATATTAATAATTTAATTAATATTTCACTTGTTCCTAGAAAGACTTGCTGCCACCTTTGATGGCTAGCTAGACATATATGAGAAGAAGTCAAATATTGTTGGAATTCCATCTAAAATATCAACTTGCAATTCCCATATGATTTGAAGAAGAAGACAAAGAGAGTAAAGGTTGCTAGGGGTTCTGTATGCATGGGTCTCCAGTTATATATATATATATATATATATATATATAATTAAAAAATAAAATAAAAAGAGGATGTACGCCTCCATAAGAGACAAGTGGTTCATTACCTTTTGAGACCACCTCTGGCTCTGGTGTTTGAAAAGTTTGATGTATTGCTCAACCTTTTTGACCCACCCCTACTTTGTTTTACTCGTTCAACTTGACCACTTAATTTATTCTACTATTTCCGTCTTAAGCAGACTTTATTAACAATATTATAATTAATTAATCCCATTGTACAATGAATTATCCTGATGACAATTGTATAATCACTGTTAGGCCTGAGATCCACGTTCTCCACCAATTGCGAATAAATAAAGCCAGTGGAAGGGATCCGGTGCCACTCGAAACTTTTATATTTGGAAAAAATATAAAAAAACCTTTCAAACTAATAGTTGTTTGTGATAGTCTCGTAATGTTTAAAATGTACTAAAATGTATCAAAAAGATTACTTATTTTTTTTATATTCCTATAATGCCCCTATTCTTTTAACAAATAAAATAATTGTAAAAAAAAAAACCAAACAGTTTTTTAAAAATACAAAAAAAAAAAAAAAAAATTGGCGAATAAAAACAAATTTTTAATGGAATTTGACTCTGGGGACTAAATTTTTTTTTTTTTTTTTGAATATCTCAAGAACCTTTGATTTTAGTTTCATCCAACATGAAGCAATTTGTAATTTAGGCTATTTACAGTAACTAATTATTTATTTATTCCAATTTTTTTTTTTTTTTTGTATTTATTCGCCCATTGTTTTTTTTTTTAATTTATTTTTTTATTTTATTTAAATTGTTTGGTTTTTTTCACAATTATTTTATTATTTTATAATAGGGGTATTATAGGAATATAAAAAAATAAATGGCATTTCTGATATATTTTAGTAGTTTGATGGGCTACTTTATTACCTTTTGAGCATTCTGGGGCTCTATTGACCGTTAATTTGAATAGCTTTTTTATATTTTTCCATTTATATTATTTCAAAATATTCCCCCAACAATTGCATTCATTTGCTAATTTAATATAAATGCCAAAGTATTTTTGAGTTTTTTTTTTTTTTTTTTGAAGTGTTTTATATTTTGAGTTGTTTGTTAATGTTTTTATTTAATAAATAAATAAATAAAAGTGTTAGCAAACATAGTCTTGGAGGTGGAATCACCTTAATGAATGGTTTAAAGCCACCCAAAAATCTTAAAAAGCTTCTAATATATATATATATATATATAAAGTTTATTTTTTACACTCCACTCCTTTTATGTAAAGTTTTGTCCCCTCATTCCGCTCTGATAGCCTTTAAAATTTATCCAAAACTGTAAAATTTAGCTCATTTTACAAATAAAACTTGCAGTCTCTTTTTAAATTAGGTTAGACAAAATTGATTTAGTTTAGTATATTAAACTTATATTTATAATTCTTGTATATATTTTTAAAAATGCATGTAAGAAGTAAATTTTTTATTAACATTTATGTGAAAAATAAGAATATATATAAGAATTATATATTTTAAGAACAGGCGTTAGTTTAATAAATTAAATTAAAAAAATTACTTTAACTTATTTTAATAGAAAATTTTGTCAAAATGACACGTGAATTTTATCCCCAGTGGAAATGTACGGATTCATAAGGAAACTTTTGGACACTTTTGACCCTAAAACTAAGGTTTCCCTAGCTAGGTACATTGTCTGTTCTTGCCCTACATGCACTTTGACTGGATTGGAATATGCTCTCTTCCAATAATTTATTTATTTATTTACTATTATTATTATTATTATTATTTTAAATCATTCACCCAAACTAATTATGATTAATTATCTTTAACCCCATCAACTATTACTCCTCATTTACATGTTATTCCTAAGTACTACATGCATCTCACCACACTCGAATCCTTTCAACTATCACTTATCGGCAAAACCTCAATCTATTAGTGAGAATCGTTAAAAGGGATAAAATAGATGGTGTGCCATGTACATGCATTCTTTAGACGTGAAATGATGAAAATACTTTGAGTTTAGAAACTAAATTTATTGAAATACCTTTAAAGTTTTTTTTTTTTTTAAAAAAAAATTTAAATATCAAATTAAAAAAAAAAAAAATAGAGTTGGGAGAATAGGTGGCTCGACCACCCTCAAATATGGTTGGAAGGGAAACTACTCCCAATGGCCATGGGTAGCTTTGACCACCCCTAATTGACAAAAAGAAGAAAAAAGAAAAAGGAGAGGGTGTGGCCGTAAGTTTGATTTAGTCATCCTCGTATATGGTCAGAAGGGTTGGCCGAACCATCCCCAATTGGTTAGAGAGTGGTTTGGCCACCGTCATTTGGCCAAAGGAGGTGGCCACTCCTTCTTCTAGATTAGTCATAATTTAATTGGTGTTAATGTGGCATTTGACAGTTTTTGTCAAAAAATTAAACAAAAGTCGATTGCAACGACCTATTTATTATTTTTGTATACAATAATTAACTTTCAACAAATTGTTATACTACAAAGAGCTTATTACAAATCACATAAACTGATTTTAATTTTTTCTTTTTTTAGTATTTAGTAAAAACTAAAAATAAATGATAAAGAATGAGTTGGAAGTCACGGGCTATACACCACGTTTTTTAAAAGCAGAACAGTAGACAACTTCTGAGGCAAAGGGCGGCTACTTCTGTTGGGGTATAGACAAGTTGATGGGCTGTTTACGTGGAGGAACAATTAATAAGAAAAATCAACCAATTCTCAATTCTGTATACAGATATTACTGATTGCATTTTATTAATTTCTACAAACATGACCTCATACATACACCTTTCTTTGACAGCTTGAACAGAAGGATAGTGAAATATATATATATATATATATATATATATATATATATATATGCAATTAACATTTAGATTAATTTGGAATGTCGTGTCGATATTGTTAAATAATTGTAGAATAAAAATATAGTATGTAAATTCTAGCCTTACTCATTAGTTTTATTTTTTTTAGGAAAAAATTTACTTTACCCCACTGAAGTTTCAGGTATTTTTCAATTTGAACCACAAAGTTTAAAAATTGGCAATGTACTTCCCGAATGTTTAAAAAATTTTCAATTCAAACCTTCCATTACTAATTTCCGTTAAATTGGACGAAAATCTATGAAATTACAGAATTACCCTCAAGTTTTTTTTTTTTTTTTTTTTTTTTTTTTTTTTTTTTTTCCGTTCAATTTAACGAAAATTAATAACGGGAGACAACACAACACTTACAAGTGACCACAACCATCTCCATTTCACTCGTAAGTCTCTTTCATTCACATTGACTCGGTTCACCCTCACTTGTAAGTCTTTTTATATTTTCAAGAATGTCCCGTGTCAAGAGTTGTTCTAGAGGGTTACAGAACACAACTCCAAATCAGACGCGTTTAGAGACTCGTCACAAAAAGCTAATTATGACTCTAATACTACTTATTGGAAAGATAAACAGTTTGAGAATTTTTACCAATAATACATTATTATACATATTTGAACACTACTTTAGTCCAAAAATTAAAGCTAATGAACTTTGATCCACTTATAAATATTAACTATTACCTATAAAAATAAAATTCTTAAAATACATGGAAAATTAAATGCCCTAAAAAGTTTATCCTTATCGTTTTTGGGATGAACTATTTGGGCATTTTGAGTGGTGGAGTAGAGTTTAGAGATCAATAATGGGGGTGGGCCTATCTAATCCTGTAAAGTGTGAAAGGTGTGGCCCACGGGCATTATGTATGTCGGAGGAAAGGGAAAATAATTATTGTCAAATTTAATGCTGTGGACTTGTCTTTTATTTGGAGTCGTTAGGAAACAGGAAAGAAGTTGAAATTAACGCAGGGGGGGTTCACACTTCACACTAAGAATTATATATAAAAAAAGAACTTCTTGCATTTGTATTTTGAAACATGATTCATGGGCTTCATTTTCCTAATCAAACGTGAAACGCGTTGCTTTGGTCATATTGACTTTTAGGTCCATTTTGATGGCTACTTATATTTTCACCGTTCTTCTTGGTTGTTTCTCCACGTCTATCTTTCTTCTTTTTTTTTTCCCTTTTCTTTTATCTCGACATGTTTCACATTTTTCAAGTGTTAGGTAATATGTTGGAAAAACGTTAACCACATCTGTAATTAGGAGTGAAAAGGTGGTTGCGGTTAGTGGTTAGTGGCTAAAACCAATAACCGCAATCGCCTAGGTAGTTAGTAAAATTTACTAACCACTTCCACTAACCGCTAAGCGGTTAACTGCATTTGGCATCCGCTAACTGCTTTTCTGGAGCTTTTTTGGGTCGGTTTAGAGAATTGGGCGACTCGACGATGGAGACCCTGCGATGGAGGCTTGGTGATGGAGACTTGGCAACAGAGACTCGGCAATGCTTGCACTCCATAGTATAGGTCCGTGGTGTCAAAACACTCTAGCCCCACTACACAACCATCGTATCGATCGGCTTCGTACCACACGATCCAAGCGATCCCTCGGCGTGCAGCGGCGATGGAGAATCGGAGAGAGACAAGAGGAGAGTCTAAGAGTTGGAGACTTGGTTGGCCATTTGGGTTGAGTGGGAGGCTTAGGGTATATATATATAAAGCGGTTAGTGGTTATAGCGGTTAGTGGGCGGTTAATAACTGCCCACCTTTTCAGCCTTAATATCAAGCTAAAATAATTAGTCAAATTACAATTCCGTTAAATCATCACCAACGTCTGAATCTTTGCAATTTTTTATAATAAAAAATATGGGTATTTTGAAAATTTTGACAAGATTTAACTGAAAATCCTAACAAATGGGGAATATTACAAAAAATTGAAAATTTGATACCATAAATTGAGAGTTTTTGAACATTGTGGAGTAATGTGGAAGTTCAAGGAGATTTTGTGAAGTTTCCTCTTAAAAAATTTTAAATGACATGCTATCAAATATAATACTAGATGCAATAAAACAAAATCTAAACGGTAAGATAGACTTGGAATTGAGAGGATCCCAGGTAGGGATTAGAGTTGAAGTGTAGAGAAAACAGAAATAGAAAGTAAGGGCTTGTTTGGCAAAACTTGTCTCTCTTTTTGTTTTGAAAAAAGTATTTTTTAGATCAAAAATAGAAATTCATTTTTTATTTTTTGTTTTTGCTTAAAAAGCAACAGAAAGTATAATCCCTTGCCCTCACAAGTTCCATGTAAGTTGATGACAGAGTAAGAAAAATGACCAAAGTTTTGTTATATATATATATATATATATATATATGATAATAATATAACAGTCTAATCTGACCAAGGGTACAAGTTGAAACAAAATAATAGTTCTTAATTCTTATCGACGAGTTGTAGTGGGTCAAAATTTAAAAGTATGAATGCAAATAGGTGGTAATTTAGGAGGGAAAAAAAAAAGTAATTTACCCTTTTTTTTAAGCAAGATAATATCATTACAATAGACATAAACAATACATTGAATACAAAAAGATTAAATAAATAGCCGGTAAAAACAAGACAGGACCTACACAAGGGACCAAACTAACCAATACGAAAAAAAAAACTTTGCCCCTTGAATTACTTCTACATTTTCATTTGCACCACTAAACTTTAAAAGTGCAATACATGTGACCATATTTTTTCATAAAATGCCCTCATTTTTACTTAAAAGTTTTTTTAAATTTTTTTTTTTTAAAAAAAACTAAATAAAATAATAAACATAACTAAACAAAACTAAAATACAAAATAAACATAAATTAAATTAAATAAAATAAAAATTAATTAAAAATAAAACTAACATAAACAAAACTATAATAATAATAATAATAATAATAATAATAAAAAGATTGTGGAATTGTTCGGCCACCCCAAAATAAAAAATGGGTGTGGTTTATCTACTTTTATAGACTATAAGAGTGGTTCAGTTACATCCTCAAATCTAAAAGAAGTGGTCGAACCATAATAAAAAAGGGTGGTCCAACCTCAAAACTAAAAAGAAAAAAAAAAAAAAATGTTGCGATTGATCCCTAAACGGAGCCCCTTTCACTTAGCTTCATCCGTAGGGCTTTTTGGTAAGTCGGATGGAAAATGACGATAATACCCCTGCTTTAAATTAAAAAAAAAAAAAAAAAAAAAAAAACGGCCAGAGACCCACAGGCCACAAGTTCACAACCGGTCGTGGGTTTGCATGGGAGGATTAGGAGCCGTGATTTAGAGCACGCCAGGCAGCAAATTTTTTTTTTTAATATTTTAATAAAAAAAAAAAAATTTTGCCTGCTATTTATCTTCACCCGGAGGATTAGATCCGAGGATGCCTCATTGGGAGTCTCCTTCAAAGATTTTTTTTTTTTTTTTTTTTTTTTTTCTTTTCAATTTTACGGCGCATTGATATTTTAACATATCTCACAATCATTTTAGTATTTCACACATTTACCGGCGGTGTAATGGACATTTCACGTGTTTGTTGTCCAAGGTAGCAAAAAATTCTAATGACAGCAGGGCTAAGCGAGAAGGACTAGTCGTTTAAGGGGTCAATTGCAATTTTTTTTTTTTTAATTTTTTTTTTGGACATTGCAATTGGGCTTAAAGTTAAGGGGAAGGTAATTGCAGTTTTCCCAAAAAATTAAAATTAAGAAATGGCCCAAGCTCGATCCCAAAGCTTCTTGGCTCAAAGGTCAAGAAATAGGCTACCATGGATGATGGTTTTTGCCTTGCAACCAAACAATGACTCTGAAAGGTTGCAGGAGATGGGCTCGCAATGGCTGTTACCATAAACACAAGGCTTTGACAAGGAGACGTGTGCTCGTACTGATTGGTTGAGAAGCCATGGAAGAAGCCTCTTTGGCAAAGCTCTAAAAAGGAGGATTCCAACAACACTAAGGATTGATTTGGTATACAGAATGAAAATAGAAGAATGCAGAATAGAATAAACTTGAAATAGCCATTCTCATGGCCCATAAGAGAATTACTATTCCTTAAATTGATAAATAACTATTCCTCTCAAAATTGAGTCAATTTAAGAAATAATCATTCCTTCATTGAACCATGATGATACGGATAGAATCCTTATCATATACTCTATCGCCAACATTATTCTATTTCACCTTATTTCATTCATAATAAAAGCTATTCCGTTTTCCTCATAGAATAGCCATTCTGCATATCAAACTTATGACGTAACCCAAGGGCTTTTCAAAATCTAGCATTTATAAGCAAAAGCAGGAAACCCCCATGCATTCTGTAGCTCGTTACTCACTCAGCAATGGAGGTGGCATTTTGTATGTAAAGCCAACGAGAAGATAGATACTCTACTGTAATGCATTTCGTGTTGGCTCCTTCATAAAGAATCTAAGCAGGGGAGATGAACAAGAATATAAAATGTACAGTAGCACCTGTATATAATTAGCACAAATGGGGACTTCAAAAAACCAAAAGAAAAACAATATAAAGGACAGGAAAATTTTGGAGTTTTGGGTGCTCAATCATACAAACCCTCCTGCTCCCAGATATCTACAAGGAAATCTATCATTTCCTGCCATTTTAAATCCAGTAAACAGTCAGAATAGTGTGTGCTATCACATGCGACTGATAACAAATGAGGAAACAATCTAGTCCATAAAAAACTTACAGGCAGGGGGACGGGCTGCGGAAAAGGCTTGTTGGTCGCGAGTAGACTCTCATAAGTTGCATTCCAACTGCAGAAACATGATGGTTAATCATAAGAGGTTAAACAGCAGAATGCTTGACCAAGGCTTGCTCAGTTGCAGGATTGTAACTATTTGCAGGTTGAGTGTTCCCATAAAGGATTCAAGACCTCCAAAAAAGTGCGCATTTATGAGCAAGAGCAAGACTTGTACTAATTTAAATAACTTTGCAATAAAGAAAATTTGTTTGTGATTACTCATATATACTTGCATGACAACAGATGGAACAGAATAGTTTGAATACTTCAGTATCAAAATCAATAGAAGTTATTCACCTTATTCTGGGTTCTCGACCTTGTCGATGGCTCTGCAACCTTTTGTTTCCAAGCCACTGCTGCCTTGTCTGGTTCCACAGAAGCAGACCTGCATCCAGCAAAGCTTCCATTATAAATAGAGTTGGCTTGACAGACATTTTTGCAAATGCAAAGAGAGGATTAATGGTGAAAAAAGGTTTTTTTTTTTTTTTTTTTAAGAGAAAAAGCTTGAACAAGATGGCACAGAAATTAAGCCTCTATATTACATCAAGGAGCACCTCAAAACCCATTCATTGTGTCCATGGTATAGGTGCAGAGGAGTGCACTCGTGCAGATCATTAGATTGGCTAAACCAACATCAGAGGAGATACAGAAATTGCTTAGAACAACACAACCAATAATTCAAAGTTAAAATAAATAAACAAAGAAAAGTAAATAAACAGCTATAGGAGCTCCAAGCTTGCCAAAACATTTATCATGGTCCTTTTATTGGGAGAACAAGAACAGATAGCAGTAATAATACATGAACTGCACACGATCTGGCACAGAAGCTACTTCAAGGCAATTGAACTTCGGTTGTGCCCAAGGTCCTTTTAAATTAGAAAACATGGGTGCAAATATTGAGACAGCTGAACTACACAGCTAAGAATTGGCTCAAAGAGCTCCAACAATCACTAGTTTTAGCAAGATTGTTAGAACCCACTAGCCCCGAGCTGGGGGATCGGACATAAGGCTAATCAAACAAGCTATGATAGATTCCAACCGGTAACTTCAAGAGCATAAGCAATGTAGAGTGAAATGAATTAACACAACAATCAGCGACCGTGAATAGAAGAACAAGTTAACAAAATATGAACTTGCCGTGATTTATAAATTCGGAAGGGTTGCTCACGCTGCCAGTACAACCCTGGGGATCAAGGACTGGGTTTGATGCGCTGATGGATGAGATGCTTCTCCGGGACTGAACTGCACTGTTGTCCATTTCACAAGTGCTGGTGCTCCAGAAATCCTCTGATACACTAGGTTTCTTCACAGATTGACCTTGAATTTTCAGCCCCTTCGATGGTTCATCCACCGCGATAATTAGTTCATGATTAGTATAGCATCCAAGGCAGCCTCTGCTCTGTTACAAATCAGGGTTTAACCACAAAAATGATTAGTGCCAAATATAGCGTTCGAAATAAAAAATAAGGATTGTTAAATGCAATTATTTCCTGAACTAAAATATAAACACACTACACGAGCTCCACGCCTCCTTGCCTGCCTCTCTCCCCTTGAACCACCCGAAGACATTTCACTAACAAATGTATTTCATTTCTACACAAAACACAAATAAAAGGAAAAAAAAGAAAAAGAAAAAGAAAAATCTCTTTCTTACACTGAAAAGCTTCTTCCATTTAACCTTGACCCTTTCCATCGTCAAAAGCGCAAATGCGCGGAAACACGCTCCAGAAAACAAACAAAACGAACAGCAGGGTTTCTTCCCAAAGCATCTCTCTGACTGAGCTAACAAACAACACCTAGAATACATAGCTCCTATATAATCCCCTATAGAAAAGCCAAATCTATGTATATAGTCTAACCAAGTTCCCAAGACTCCAAGAAAAGTATGGCAAACCAAAAACAGAAAAGGAAATTGAAAAAGCCACCAACATGTCTCCCTTTCTACTCACTCTCAAAGCTCGCTTGCTAAACAAGCAAACACCAGTCCATAAGATTCCAGAGGGTACAAAGAAACCATAAACTACAAGAAAACCTGACACCCTTAAATCAAAAAAGGAAAAAGAAAAGAATCTCAAATCTTGTATTTCTCGTAATCTCAGTATTCCAAAAATTGCAAATTTAACTCAACTGACCCAAACAGAAACTCTCTCAGGCCTCAGCTGAACAGACAAGTCTTATATTCTTTTACGCCAAAATAACGCTTCTAAAAAATGTTTACTGCGTTTCTATTTCCATTTTCCCCTTTTCATATATTTTCTCAGCAAGCAAACGGCCAAAATTAGAAGTTTCAGAGTTCATTTTTTTTCTCCTTTCCTCAGTTTTCTCAGCAACCAAACAGAGCCTAGGGTAATAAAAGAAGAGAAAACTCACCCCATGCATGCGAGAAGATGAGAGAGCCAAGGCGGAACGTATCTACAGTGCTGCATTTATACACGTCCAAGCTGAGATCTCTCAAGCAAAGCCCCAACCCCGGGAAGGATTAGCGTCACGGTTCTGCATATTCAATCACGAAGTCGAACACCCACTCGGAATTAAATACAGATCAGCCTTGTTTGGTTCCCGAGAAAAAAATCCCAGAACTTTCCATCAAAAATTTCCTCATAAAAAAATAAAAGAAATTCTGTGGGCTTGCTCAGACCTCAGACATGGCATGGCTAGCTGGATTGCCCTCTGTTTTGCTTATTTTAATTATTTCTTTGCCTTTTTTTTTTCTTCTTTCTACTGCTCTGCTTTGTGATGCACACCAATGAGTGCAAAAGAAGAGAAGGTTTGGACCGTTTGGTGAAAGGGAAAAGAGTCACGATTTGTTTGGATTAGAACAAAAATAAAGAACAATTAAGAAAAAGATTATTCTTTTTTTTTCTTGCTTCTTTTATACGCTACAACGAGTGCTGTAATTTGCTGTGTTTTGAGGGTTTGTTTGGGTTCACAATGGATGATGGCGAAATCGTTAATAGTAAAATTATTTTGGAAAACATCACCTCCTATCACGTGTCCCACTACTAATAAAATAATAATAATTTTTTAATGATATTAATAATCATCATTATTTTATTATTTTATTAGTAGTGGAACACGTGGCAGAATAATGGCTCTTAGATGAAAATGAATAACCTAAATCTGAAATTTCAGAAACTAAAATTTTCCTAAGAATTCCAGGGGATCCAAATCCACATTTTGAAGGATATAACACATTTACCATCATTAAAACTTTTAGACAACACAACCCTTTAAAATATACTAAATAGAGAAAATTAAGATAATTTAAAATGGAGATGATCATTTTCTAGTTATTTTTCACTCATTTTACATCAGTTGGTAGGTGTGTATAAGTGGGTAGTTATTAACCGCCTAATAAAAAGGGTTGCCAAACACACCAACAGTTGCTTTTTCTAGTTGAGCTTCGGTATTCGATTGGTGTTCTGAAATTTAATTTTCCACATGACAAATTCATCAAATTTATTTGATTTCTATTTGCTTTACAAAAAGAAACTTTAAAAAAAAAAAAAAAAAGTTAATAGGTTTAGGACTTAAGATGAAACTCCACCAAAAGACTTATTGATTCATGTTCTTTCAAGTTTTTGGGACATTAGGGTTGACAAATCATGTCTTCTTTTGAGATTTGCTGTAAAATCTTTATCAAACGCATCAATTAATAGTTTTATAAATCAAATGTCAACCGGGACAAATTGTTCCCGGGATTATAATACCATAAATACAATTTAGAATTTTTTCTATCCAAACACTATCCCGACACCAAATAGTACTAGGTAGTAAGGATTGGAGGAAGGTAATCAGATTTGGCACCCAAAACATGAGCCTTGGTGTCGGGGAAAGTGTCAAAGCCTGGCAGTGTCGTAATCTCTCCATTGTGGGTTACTTTGATGGGGTAGGGAAGAAGGTGACCCTCCATATCTTTTTCATTGATCTCCTGTGTGTATAATTGCCAGTTTTTCTCAGCAAAGGCATTCATCGTCTTGACACATGCCTCGCTTTGTGGGTGTAGCAAGTTCGTGCTATGCCCTCCAAGGTGCTCAACCCATAATGCCATTCGGAACCCGTGGATTTGACCCATGGCTGGCTGGTTGGTGGCTAGATGTTGTGGTTGGAATGCCCCCATTGCAATCTCAGTGTCCCTAGCTCCATCCATCGACCTCTGGTTTATGTTTGCAGATCCAATGATTATGTATTCATCATCAACTGTAACAAGAACTCAAGAGACAACAGTTACAAATGATAAATTAATTTTATTATTGTTAATGTAAAAATTGAAAAAAACATGTAACATTCATACAGAGAAGATATTCTTTTTTCTGTAAATAAAATATTGTACACAATAAAAAATATGAAGTGTGGATGTAGGCCATAAGCCGATCAAATCACCTTAATTCTCTAAGGGCTCGTT
This sequence comes from Corylus avellana, assembly GCF_901000735.1. Taxonomy (NCBI): domain Eukaryota; kingdom Viridiplantae; phylum Streptophyta; class Magnoliopsida; order Fagales; family Betulaceae; genus Corylus; species Corylus avellana. The sequence goes on from NC_081548.1 coordinate 3,833,779, forward strand.
TGGTTCACAGGTTGAGTATTCTATTAAAAAAATGAATAGCTATTACTAGGAATAGAGAAAAGTGGAAGTGAATAGTTATTCTTATTCCTTAGCTTGGTAACAGCCTATGTATTTTAATTAGAGTTAAACCTACTTCTAAAAAAAAATTAGAGTTAAACCAAAATTACCAAAAACCCCACCCTTCTTAAAAAAAATAAAAAATAAAAAATGGAAAACCTAGAATTGCAGGGGTGGCCGCCACCCCTTAAATTATAGGTTTTCCTTTTTCTTTTTCTTTTTTTTTTTCTTTTTTTTTAATAAAAAACAAATTTTATGTTTAAAATAAAATAAAAAATAATAAGGGGTTTTTTTGGAAAATCTATTCCATTCCATAAGGAATAACTATTTCACACTTTTTTTTTTTTTTTCTTTTCTTTTAGAGAAATAGCTATTCCATTCATTTTTTTAGAGGAATAGCTGTTCTTGTGTATATGAGAATAGTTACTCTCAATAATAGATTCCTACCAAACAAAAGAATGACTATTCCATAGGAATAACTGTTCCATTCCAGGGTCTATTCTGCAAACTAAACGGGCCCTAAGTCGCTCTTCCTTGTTGTCATCTCTCTTTCTTAAATTTTAAGTTCTAATATAGATTAAATTTATAAAGAGAATGTATGTATAATGTACCTATCATCATCTTTGCATGAACATATATCATGAAGCGACGAGCCTGCTGAGCTTTACTGTAATCACTGTTGGGTTCTGGGGTCTCTGTGGGCGAGTATTCTCCAGGTTTTGATACCTCCCGATTCCCAAGGCAGTAGAAATTCAGATAATCATGGGGGTCGACATTATGAAGGCCATTTGTTTGAAGGGCATGAGAAATATCAGAATACATCATTTCCATTGTCCTTCTCTGCCAATCTAATATTGCCTGAACAGAAGCACTCTCTGGTATACCTTCTGGCCACATTGGGATCACAATGTAGACAGTGAATCTCTCCTTTGCTTCAATCTTACTAATAATCTTTAGTGAGAGCTCTTTTGGTATGAGATGCAAAGCTCCAATATCTGCAACCCTTATATCATTTGATTTCCACCCATATGAGCTTCCTAGGAAATATTGATTCTCAATGTAGATGAAGTTTTTGGCTCGCCGAATAGCATTGATATATGCATCTTGAATACTCCTGTCAATGATGTTATCCTTCCCACTAACAAGGCCTACATTAGATGCATCATCAGGATTTTCAGGAAAACCCATAGCAGCGCCACCATCGATGGATCGAAAGACCTGAACATTCCATGTTTCGACGTCGTTCGATGATGTAACCGCGCAATCTGTACTTGATGGAGAGATTACAATTTCATCAAGTTTGGTTTTGGGAATTATATACTTCTCCCCAATCTGCCTTTTCCACCTCTGCTCAAAATTGTATAAGACATCCCAAGCAACAGGCCCTTCTAGCTGGCAATGGATGTCATGCCAGGGCTCCCTTGGACCACCCTTCTTGATTGAAGCACCTGCAAAATTTGGCTGATGGAAATCATCATGGTGGACTGTGGTCAAAGTAGTAAATAAGGGATGTTCTGGTGTATCATATCTCCCATCACAAAGATCAATACCACCAATGAAACTCACAATCCTCCTCTTTTCTGATCCTCCTGCACTCCCTTCCTTGTCAACAACTATTGTCTTCTGATGGTGAGTAAACATGGCAGAAATCTCAAACCCTTGAACTATGCTTCTCCCATCATCAGGATTGCGTGGACACAAATAGCAACGCACATTTGTGTTTCGAAAATACTCTGCAGTTTCTTGGTCGTGAGTTGCCATCAAACCGTCCTTCTTCACTTCCTTAACAGAAGTTCTGTCATCCCAAATCAGCATGAGAACTGTGACACCTTCATTAGCCTTCCTCTTAAGCAACTCCCCTAAGCTGATTTCACCTCCTTGCTGTGGCCTTGCCTTGTCCCTTATCAAGGTTATCTTTGTATGCACAGACCATCCGGTTATGTAAATCAAGTTTCTTGCATTGTTGATTGCATCAAAGATGTCCTCCCAACATCTTTTAGGTTTATAAATCTCTCCTCCCGACAGTTTTATAGGAGGGAAATAGTTTTTTGGGATATGGGCATCTTGGTACAGAGTAACTCTGCAGCCCTGTCTTTGCCTGAAGAATGTACGAGGAACACCCTCAAAATGGGGAAAAATGATTCCCTTAGACCAATGGATGTCTTGGTTAATATTCAAAAACTGGCACTTGACATGGATTTTGGATTGTATAGGATTATGTTCTTCATCCAATATGTCAACCCATTTCTCGAAGACAAACCCTCTTACAACATCTTCAACAGAGACAAAGGCTCTTCCAATTAGAGTTGCTCCCACAGGGTTATCTTCTTTAACAGTGAACACAAGATTTGAGATGTAATGGGCACAATATATGTGAAATGACTCTATCCACTCTGGGTGGGAGGGTTCATTTCGTATCATTCTAGTTCGCCCAACCCTGGCCTTGTCTAGATCAACTGTTGCATACAGTTTGGACCCAACAATCTGCATGGTGGTGTCTTTATATGTCAAGAAAGATATATATATATATATATAAAATTACAAGTGAAGTTGATGATATCAAAAGGAGGATGAGATTGTTAATACCTCAGGCCGGCACAACACAAATCTCTTGACTTGGGCCAGAAACTTTTTCACAGACTTTTGTGTAGCAGCCATATTAATTGTCCAGCATTTCAAGAAAGCAAAATAGCACAAGGGTGAGAAAGAGTTCAGGAAAAACATAATGAAAAACTGTTAAAGATGACTTACCAAAATATTCATGCTGGATTTTTTTTTTTTTTTTCTTCAGAGCAATTTAATCATCACATTACATTAAACTAAAATTACAAAATGAGGGGTAGGGACCCCAACGACCACATGACCAAAAACACTCAATACCATACCCTAAGCTATTGAACAAGAAAACTCGTTTTCACACAGGCTTAAACACTCTAGTCACATAGTTCCTTAACCAAAACGCCAAGGAAAGGGTTGTTGTGATGGCGGTATGCGGTGCGATTTGAAGATTGAGCCGTAGAAAAAGGGTGCATTGATGATGATTGTGATAAGGCGATTGATGAAGATTACATTTCTCACATCCGTAAATAGACGAGCATGTTCATCAACAGCTCCAATTATCGCTTTATTATTACTAAGTAGGTGAGATGAGCTCGCGAAGGGAAAAGTTGGAACTGAAAACCACTAGACGGGGTAGCGCGTATGCCACATGTGCCGATGGAGAAGGCATCGCATGGTCCCCATGTGCTGATGGAGAGGTTTGCTAGCGACGGCTCATGGTGGATCAAGGGACCGGGAGAGCGACGAAGATGGACGAACAACAATAGATATGGCTTCCAAAAAAAAAAAAGAGGAATAAAAACAGTCAAAGAGTGGAAGGAGGTAGCAGAGGAGGAGGAAGACTTCTCCCTCCTCCTCCTGAAAGGCTCATGGAGGGGGCTTGCAAATAGGTTTTTTTCTAGGTAGGGAAAGAGAGCATCAAGTTTGGTTGGCATAAAAGAAATACAACTCAAAAAAGTGGTCAATTTTTCAGGCAAGGTGCTTCACAAGACTCCATTTTACTTTTAAAACAACATATAAATAAGAACATTAGGTAATTGAATACATATTGACAGGAGAATGGCATGGTTAGTACAATTTGTGGTGATAAACATGATCTAGTCTTTCAAAATTTTCAACTATGAGTAAAAATTTGCTCCTCTCATTTATTTATTTATTTCTTGGCAAACAAGGAATTCTAATGAGACAGACTTCCTATGTAACGACCTAGGGAAAATCATTAGCCACATCTGCGCTATAACACCAAAAGGACTATAGTCAATTTGAAGTTTTCATAGAATTCATTATAAAGCTCACTTTCACCTAATAACTAGGCAATGTGGGACTTAACACACTATCTTTATAAACCACCCACTTTATGTGGGCTACTTATCTTCCCAATATGGAGCTGGGGCGTTACATCCTAAGTTATAAAACAACTAAATGGCTCAGAGGCGGGGCTAGAATTTTAGGTTGGAGGGGACACTGCTTAAAAAAAAAAAAAAATGGAGGCAATAAAAAAATTAATTTTGAGGGGGTTTTTTAAAATTTTGGGGGCTGTACACCTCAATGTGGTTTTGCTCCTAGGCTCAACTCCATTTTACTTTTTGCAATATCACAGTAAGATTTTGGCACTGCCATTGTAGCACAACAAATGAAGTTTTTGAAATAATCTGGTTAAACCTGCCAATATCAGAGTACTCCCCACTTATAATTAAAGACCAACTCATAATTAATAGAGTATAATTAAAACTTAAAATCATAATTAATCTAGTTTTATGATCTGTCCCCAAACCGGGATATATATAGCAATTGTATACTACCACTTGATAAAATGTGATGACATAGAAATGAAAGTGATACCCTATAAAGTTATTAGTCCCACACTACCACTTGATAGAATGTGATGACATAGAAATGGATGTGATACCCTATAAAGTTATTAGACGTCCCACGTCGGGTGAGTTAATGGATTATAATGCTCGTGGGTGCTAAGTCGAAAGATAGGTCCTTGTACCAACAATTTGGGTAACATATTTATTATCAATTTTATAGGCTTATAAAAGCTCCCTATCACCTATTCTGCAAAGAAAGCATTTCTAACCAAAATTTAATGAACATATATAAATAACCCTAATTTGACTTTAAAACTCCCCAAAACAAAGTGCAAAACTGCAACAACAGAAAATTAAAAGCTTCCTATATATGGCCTTAAAAGAATTATATGAGCTATAATTAATATCAGCTTTTAGCTCGTATTCAAACATTCATTTATACCAATTAGAATCTCATTTCCTACAAAGTCATAGGAAGGGTCCTTTCTAATCTTTTTATCCTTCCTTCTCAAAACAAAGTCTATATATGAAAGCCCAAAAGAGAATTATTGAAGAAAAAAAAAAAAAAAAAAGGAAAAACTATATTTTATCCCCCCGAAGTTTCACCTCTTTTTCAATCTTGCCTCAAATTAATGTTTAAAAAGTGGCAATATACCACAAACAAGTTCTTAAAATTTTCAAGGGAAAATTATACTTTACCCCCCCAAAGATTGGAGCGATTTCCAATTCGACCTCCAAAGTTTCAATTTTGGCAATCCACCCCCAAAGTTCCAAATTTTTACAATTTGACCAATATTATCCCAAAATTCTCATATTGCCCCTAATTTTTATTTTTTATTAAAAAAAAAAAATTTGGGGGTGCTAAAACGGCCAGATGGCCAAAGGGGTGGCTACGTCCACCCCGAATTTTTTTTTTTTTTTAATTTTTTATAAAAATAAAAAAATTAAAAATTATGGGCAATATGAGAAGTTTTGGATACAATTGGTCAAATTGTAAAAATTTAAAACTTTGGGGGGTAGATTGCCAAAATTGAAACTTTGGAGGTCGAATTAGAAATTGTCCCAAACTTTTTTTGGGGGGGGGGGTAAAATATAATTTTTCCAATTTTCAATGTAGCCACTCCGTCAATAATTTATGTTTTCTTTGACAGAAATGACTTAAAAAACGTAAATGCCCTTTTTTTTTTTAAAAAAAAAAAAAAAAAAAAAGGTGGCTGGGTATTTTTGGGATTCAATGAGTGTACAAGGGAAAATTTTGCACTGAAAAATGAATTTTTCATTAAATAAGACGGAAATAGCAAATAGAATGGCTAGATTGAAAATTTTAGACACTTGGTTGGGGTATATTATCAATTTTTAAACATAACAGGCAAGATTGAAAAAGAGATAGAAACTTTAGAAGATAAAATATTGTATTTAACCAAAAAAAAAAAAAAAAAAAAAAAGAGAAAATATAATCCTATTGATCCTGAACAATTCACATAATGTATACCTTTCGGCTTGATTGGAAGTCGAATCCAGTGTGTATCCTATCAATGTCGTAAATTGTTACCAAAAGTATCCCATGGAGCAATTTTTGCATTGTTCCTCACTTGGAAATCTCCCTTGATAATACTAATTATATCTACACCAACCCAAAACAAGAAAAAGAATGTCACTACCATGCACTAATTATTACGGTAACAATATTCAATTTCATAGTTTAAATTTTGTTTTTGTTTTATTTAAAGTATTGTCACGTGATTTGAAATTTTAAATGACGTACCAACATATTATACACTATTAAATCTATAAAATTTAATATGAATCATGTAATACATAGACAGTAGACGAGTATAACAAGGCATTAGAAGAAATTACGTACGTGGACTTGGTGGTGTATATGCAGGCAGTGCTTGAACCCTAATAGAGAATAGTATGATGGGATATATTGTTATTGGATATATAGAGAGAGAGAGAGAGGGAATATAATGGACATTTGGTTGAAGGAAGAGATATATCTTCGGAGAAATCAAGACAGAATCAGTTCCTCCTTCGCTTGTAATTGCTGGGGAATGGATAACGTTACCGTACGTACAACGGTCACCTTGATTTCCAGGGAACGGGGCGATTCGAAACGGCAATTAAACGCAACGTTTTAATATATGATCTTAACGACAGTAGAATAAAACGTGCTGTTTACGGCTGGGTCTTAAACGGTAACACACTGGACGTCGTTTAAGACAATATATTCATTTATTTAATTTTGTACATGCATCTAGCGATCCAATAGTTTGATTGGATAAATATTTGATGCAATGGATGAGGAAGAGAATGCATCAATGGGTATCCATGATTGCTAGCTTCCATGCATGCATGGGAAACATTACATGAAAATGAAAGAAGTGTCAGAATTTAGAGCATGGTTTATTGGGTTTCATGTCAATATCATGAGAGCTCGGTATTATTAATGAGGGAAAGAGACAAATATCTTATCTAACTACCCACATTGCAAGCAAGCCCGTAGCACTTCTATACAAACATTCTCATGGCATAGTACTAATTATTTGTGGGCTTACGCCATCCTGTCAGATAAATCTTAGATTCATGCAAAGTTCGTTCGCCAAACAGTTAGGATAAAACTATAGTTTTGTCCGTGGACGTGCCATATAACATTGTTTACAATTAATCCAATTAATCCATGGGAGAGTAGATCAAATCAATCCAATTACCATTTTCATGGGAGAGTAGAAAGAATTGATAGATATGATGATGAATGAAAAAGTCCAACAATATTAGAGGTAAGTGGGTATTTAAGAGAGAACGTGGTTGGAAGGAGACAATGGGGTCCTAGCCAGCCATATAGATGAAGAACAAACCACTGACGACTTAAGCAAAGACGAAGACTTATATAACACGTTGTTCATCCAAATTAAGTTGGTGGCCGGCGGTCGCTCCTGCTTTTCTATTGCGGAAAACCAATTATATGGTGCAATTGGTATGGACTACACATATTTTGGTATGTAATTAATAGAAGGTAGAAGTAAATCCATATTACATATGCATTTTTCATAGTTAGTCATTAATTATATGTCACTATGTTTATTGGAGTTTAAAGAGTTTACAGTATGAAGTTTATTGCTATTAAAGTCAAACCACTTACAAAAATATGAATATAAAAACCATACCTCTTAGCAACCAAGCAAGATGGTTCTTTTACGCTATGAGCTTAATCCAAATCTAAGTTGTACTCCTACTTTAACCCATGTAACATGGACATTGTGGCTTAACAAAAAGCATGAAGCAAGATTGTTTTTCATGGCATAAGGTGTTTAATGATGCTGATATCATTTCAAAGAATGTAATGGGTTTAATAGGTTAGTAGGCCCTTTAATCGATCAGCTTAATAGAATCAGTGGGCTTTTCTTGTAATTTTTCAGTTTCAATGGGTCATTTTCTTTTGCAAATTATTTAGTTGTCGTAAAAGTTGTAACTACGGAAAGTGTTGAATAAAGTTACCATGAAGAATCGATATTCGCTACCGAGTGTTTTGATGATTTGCTCGACCAGTTGCAGGGAGCACAAATCTTTTCGGAGGTAGACTTGCAATCGTGATGCAGCCTGACTTGGTAGGTTGCAGCAAAGAACAACAATAAAGTAGCGAATAGGTAATTCTAGATCTTGAGTCTATCAATGACCTGAGAATTCTTCTTGAAAAACTAGATAATTTCTAGGTTCTGAAGGAAAAAGAGGAATAAACTCAATTATGAGTAATTCTCATTAATAAAAATCAATAATCAACATAAACTCCCCTTTCTCTGGAGGCTATAAGCATATATTTATAGCCCAAAACCCTAAACCTAATAAAATATGACATAAATACCCCTCAAACCCTAAACCTAATAAAATAACGAAATAAAGACTCCTAAAACTCTAACCCTAATAAAATAACAACATAAAGTCGGCTAGAAAATAAAACAAACTGATGGTGCCCGTCTGGACGGGACATATGGCTGTCCAAACGGCCACGACAAAAAACATAAAGAAACATAGGCCGTTCGGACGGGACTCCGAACGGGGTCTTCTGCCAGCCTTCCAGAACTGCACGTTCGGACAGTTGTCCGAACGCCCCTGCGAACGAACGCTTTTGTCTGAATTCTTGAGTGTCCCGATCTGCATCATCCTCCCCTGGTTGGAGAGAATTCGACCTTGAATTCAGTCGGTTCTTTCTATGATCCTTCGGATGCCCTATCAACTCATTCCACTCGCCCTTCTTCAAGATCAAAACAAGATAACACCCCACAATAAACGTGGTGTTCTTCATCATTGAAATACTTTGAGGGTTGTCGTGAAGGCCCCACAAACCACTTGACAATTCTTTGGATTTGCTGTACTCCTCTTGTCTCTTCTCCCTTCCACGTGCCATGAAAATACTCAAGAGTGGGTCAGCCGTTGTTTCCCTTGTGAACATATAATTTTTTTTATCCGCATAAAACTCATCATAATCATTGTTAGGAGAGTTTAAATTTTCTTCAACACCAAGGAAATTAACAAAATCAACATCTTCACCATTAAAAGTAGTATATTCACCTGGAAGGTCTTCATCAACCTCTTCATAATCTGCGATGTCATCCGTGGGCTCTTCCTCTTCCAATGGGTTATCTTCTTTGGGGTAGATGCCATCAAACATAGGAGAATACCCTTCTTCTTCGTACTCTTCTTCTAGGTTGGATGACAAAGGTCTTTTAATGGAATCTTCCTCATTGACATCGTCATCATAGGTTGGTGGGGATCCCAATCCACGAACCCTTGTATAAAGGATCTTCAACATCTTCATACTCGAACTCTTCATTAAGGATCTTAGATTCTAAGAACTCCTCATCAATGGACTCACCTTGCCCCTCCATATATAGATTGGATAGACGGATTTGGGGTTGGCGAGTAAAGGTCAAATTGGCCTATCGTGGACTCTTCGCCTCATCTCATGTTTCCTTAAATACTTTTTTTTTTTTTTGTAGGAATTTTATATTTTTCTCTTCACAGCCATAGACCTTTGTCTCCAATTTTGTGATTTTTGGCCCATGGTATACTTATAGGGCAAGAAGGCGATTTGCATGTATTTCAATAGTTTCTCCCAACTATTGATCTTCAATTTGCCTTGCCGCACCCTATTTTGCTTCAATTGTTGCCACCATGCAGTAACTCTTCGTCGGAATGTGCGTACCACCGAAAAGACTCATCGTTCATCTTCGTCTTCCTCCTCCGATGCGTGTGGTGGGGGTCGATGTCGACGCCTATCGTGGAGGCGCGCGTCAGCCAATTGGGTAGTGAGGTCTTCAATTTGATCCCTCATAGTGGCAAATTGTTCCTCCTCGTGCCTCCTCTGTGTCGCCTCTTGTTCTTCACGAACTAATTCCTCTTGTTCATGCACGTCATGCAAACTTCCATAGCTGTTGCCCTTTCCTCTTATGTTTGAAGCCATGGAAAGTAACTGGCGCTTTGATACCAACTGATGCATCCTGACTTGGTAGGTTGCAGTGAAGAACAACAATAAAGCAGTGGATAGGTAATTGTAGATCTTGAGTTTATCAATGATTTGAAAATTCTTCTTGAAAAGCTAGATACTCTCTAGGTTTTGAAGGAAAAAAGAAAAATAAACTAAAGTATGAGTAATTCTCATTAATAAAAATCAATAATCAACATAAACTCCCCTTTTTCTGGAGGCTATAAGCATATATCTATAGCCCAAAACCCAAAACCTAATAAAATATGACATAAATACCCCCCAAAACCCTAAAATTAATAAAATAACGAAATAAAGACTCCAAAAACTCTAACCCTAATAAAACAATAACATAAAGTCGGCTAGAAAATGAAACAAATTGATGGTGCCCATCCTGACGGGACTAACGCAGCGTATCACCAAGAATAATAGAAAACATAGGAAAACAAACTGAAAAATAGCGACATTCACCCTGAGGGTGAGAAGTCACATCTCAATAACGGCTGAAAAATTCTATTTCAATTATATCCTCATTGAGGCAACAATGGTCTTAAAATAAACTATTGCAAACCCTAATTCTAACTTGCAAGACGTGGGGCTCAAGCCCATTATTAAAACATAACTAAAAAACACATTATTAAATATAAAAGACCAACAAACAATACATTGGTTTTATTTAAAACTCCCAAGATGTGTTGGCGCCGTTAGGGACATATGGCCGTTCAGACGACCACAACAAAAAACATAAAGAAACATAGGTAGTTCGGACGGGACTCTGAACAGGGTCTTCTGCCAAGCTTCCAGAACTGCATGTTCGGACGGCCGTTCGGACACCCCTACGAACGGATGCTTCTGTTCGAATTCTTGAGCAACCTGATCTGCATCAGATCGGGATATCACTAGGTAAGAGTCAAGTGTGATGACATCCCAAAGACGACATTCAAGATTCGTTATGGACATTACAAGTTCTTGGTGATGTCGATTGGCTTGACCAACTCCCCTATTGTGTTCATGGATATGATGGACATAATCTTTGTTGACTACTAGGATCAATTTGTATTTTGCAGTAGTCTTCATTGTAGACATCTTGATCAACTACAATATTCAGGAAGACCATGAAATGAATCTATGGAAGGCGTTGGAAAGGCTTAGGCATAAGAAGCTCTATGCTAAGTTTGAGAAGTACGAATTTTGGTTGGACAAAGTGTCATTTCTTGGACACGTGATCTCTAGAGAAGGAGTTTCAGTAGACCCTGAGAAGTTCAAGGCAATAGTCAAATGGGGAAGGCCAACCAACGTGCAGGAAATCTAAAGTTTTTTAGGACTTGTTGGATATTATTGGCGTTTTATTGAGGGCTTTTTGAAACTATCAGGTCTTTTAACTGCCCTCACAAGGAAGAATGCTTATTATGTATGGACCGAGACCTTTGAAGAAAACTTCCAAGAATTGAAGAAGGGGTTAATGACTACACTCATTATGACCCTTCCTACGGAAATGGGATGAGATTACCATGGACTTTGCAGTGAGATTACACTAGGCACCAGCCGAAGAGGATGCTATGTGGGTAGTACTTGACCATTCGACAAAGACCTTATGCTTTCAATTCCTTACCTCTCTTAGAGTTTCTTTAGACCGCGCAAATTCTCAAAAACCTTCAAAGCACCGGAGTTCCGGGTTGTAGAGGAGACCAAATAGAAGATTGGCCAAAGTTTTGAAGCTACTGCTGTAAAAAAACAAATGGGTCATTTGTTGGGTACAAATCAGATTTTTATTGCAAAAGTTTTGTAATTCTTGAATTTAGCTAACTCCATAATGATTTTATTTTTGAAGAGTTGTTTAAAAGGTTTTCATTTCTTTACCAATATTGTTGTATATTAATTTATTATTGTTTAACTCCTTTAACATCTATCTCCCCAATAATACTCCTAATTTTTTGTAATTTTAGCTTTTAATCTTATCTAATGAACCGAAATGCTAGCTCCGCTACTTATTGTACCCATCATATAACAAAATCTGCCACCTCTAAAAGTTATATTAATGCATTCCTATCTCTCATTTCTGCCTCTCAATCTTACTTGACAATGGTCCACAAGAAGTAGTTCAATCGGCTAGGAATTACGCTTCATGAATCGAAAGTCACTAGTTCAAATCTCTCCTCTCTCGCTTGTGCTGACATGTCAAAAAATAATAATAATAAATAAATAAATCTTACTTGACTATGGAAAAGACCCACTTCAATTGATTTGCTTTGCATTCTCGCCTTGTTTCTTTTTTTAGGAAAAAAAACAAAAAAGAAGTTCATATTGATTGTGGGCGTCAGCACGGTCTGTTTGGTTTTAGATATTTTTTGAACCTAGCTAACATACTTTGTCGGTTTTGGGCTTGTCTGTCAACATCATTTTGATCATCTATTTTGGACCATTATTCAACTATTTAAGCCTATTATTCATTCAATTAATGATTTGTATATCTTCAAATTTGAGCCCAAACATCCAAACTAGTCTCACTAATATTTCAATTGTTTACTCAAAATAATCTTATATAGCAATCAAGATATAAAAAGAAATTAAGCCCAACATCCCAAATGCATCAGGCTAACAAATCCATAAGAGAGCCCTTCTATCTCGATACGATATAAAACTCTTTTTTACGACATTCAATAACAATTTAATACATCAGGTAAAAACATCAAATAGAATAAATATGAAAACTCGTATATTTAAATCAAATCAATCCCTTAAGTTTTTTCATTAATCTTAACATAACGTCCACCACTTATTACCGTACCCTCATTTACCTTCGAGCCCTCAACACCGAAGTCTCCATAACCAATCAAGATGGTAAATCTGATAGTTTTATCAATAAATATTTTGTCAAGAGAAGTGGAATTATTTGATATAAATGGCTGTTATTTTTTTTATTATTTTAAGTTAAAATGTCTGCTTTCTATTGAAAAGTACAAAACACCACATTTACAATTCAACCCGAAAGAAGTTATACTCATTACTGTATAAAGATCATGAGAAATTATATAGGCAGTAAAGATAAAGGTCTATCAAACTTTGATAAATGAAGTCAATAAATACGTGTCAACATCATCATTTTAAGATGCACTTTGCAAAATATCACTTTGAGAAACATTTTAGCAAGCCTAAACAGATCAAAACTCACTCTTTTTAACAAAAACTGGCTTAATCCATGGAGACTTTTCAATCATTCATATTCAACAAGAAATTGGTTTTTAAAGGCTATTCCTCCAACATGTGGATACAAATTCAGCCAATTTATTGATATTAACTTTTCTTTTCTTTTTTTCTTTTTTTCTTTTTTTGGTATGGATTGGAAGGTTCATTTATTCCAGTTGTTAAGAACCTCTGGTTTATCAGAGTGGTGCAGTTGAAACTTTTATTGCATCAAAGTACTACTTCCTTCAAGTCTTCAACTTTCCGACCAATCCACCGACAACTTGCATACTTGACAACTCATCCCTGATCCCCCATACTTATAATCTCTGCAACTTTCCATCTCTCTCTCTATCTCTCTCTCTTCTCTGCAATAATATGGTACAATCAAAGAAGTTTAGAGGCGTCAGGCAACGCCAGTGGGGCTCCTGGGTGTCAGAAATTCGCCATCCATTGCTGTAAGTTTTTCCACCCACTCGATCATCACGTTATCAATGTGCAGAGATAACAATATTTCATATATATTTACTTGCATTTATCAAACACATTGTGTGTTGTCGAACTCATCCATTTTATTTTTTATTTTTTATTTTTTTATTTTGTAGCAAGAGAAGGGTATGGCTAGGCACATTCGAGACAGCAGAGGCTGCGGCGCGTGCGTACGACCAGGCATCCATATTGATGAATGGCCAAAACGCGAAGACCAACTTCCCGACATCAACCGTTAGCGGCCAGCATGAAGACACGAAGACACGCGACCATCGTCAAGACTCTCCATTGTCTCCCAAGGCTCTGTCGGAGCTTCTCAGCACCAAGCTGCGAAAGTGCTGCAAGGACCAGTACCCGTCGCTCACGTGTTTGAGGCTCGATGCCGACAACTCCCACATCGGAGTTTGGCAGAAGCGCGCCGGAGCGCAATCTGGGTCGAATTGGGTTATGAGGATTGAGCTTGGGAAGAAACAGAGTGCTCAGAATTTGGAGGATGGCGGCTTGTCTTTGTCTTCTTCAGGGTCAAGGGTTGAGATTCATGATGATGGTGGAAATGGGATGGATGAAGAGGACAGCATTGCAATGCAGATGATTGAAGAATTGCTCAACTGGAACTATCCTACTCCTACAAGTAATCTTCAAGAAGGAAAAGGTAATTTTGTTGTTCCTAATTGTCTTTGAGCTCAGCTTTCTCTTGATTGCTGAAGTCTGAGAACTGCAGAAGAACACAAAGTTACAGCTGTGCTGTCACATGGTGAGCAGTGATTCATAATTGCAGGTACCCTTTTTCTTTTTCTTTTCTTTTCTTTTCCAAATTGTTAGCTCTTGTTCCAAGTGAAAGAGAGATGTATCTACCTACTTTGGTTGATGTAGAGTACCCCCCAAAAAAAAAGAGTGTGTTCCTGTCTATTGGAGTTACTGATAACACATGATTTAAATTGGAGCCAGAAAAAAGTACTTGTAATTTCTGTCTCCTTTTCTGTATTTAATCTCCTTCTAAGTTCTTTTTGTGCTTTATTTTGCAACCAAGTTGAATCCAAATGAATAAAAGAAGAAGTAATGTGAACCAAGTCACGTTTTCTCTTTTTTATTTTCCTTGCTAAAATTGTTGTTAAAAGTTTGCTATCCTTTATGTCTGTCTCAAAGCATAAGCATCAAACAACATGTGTGGTTTGATATATGATCTTTTAAGGTTAATAACTAAATCAATATCCAATCATTCTAGAGCTTTTGAAGGAATGGATCATAAGCGCTTAAGAGTTAAGAGCATCTCCATTAAATGCTTTAAAGGGTTAATATGAGCATCTTTGGGTCTCCATCATATGCTTAAAAGCATATTAAGGAAATATAATAATTTACATTTTGTTTTTTTTTTTTGGTTGATTTCTCTCTTGCTTCTCTCCTTTTAGTACAATAAAAAATAATAATTAAAGAAAGTAGAATAAATAATTTGTTGAAGTTTGTATTGAACAGCTACTAGCTAAAACAAAGGGAAAAATATAAAAAAACCCTCCAAACTACCAGCCATTTTCGATTTAGCCCCCTAATGTTTCAAAAGTGATAAAGTAGCCCCCTAAACTAGCAAAATATTGCATTCTGGCCACTCCGTTAGTCAAAACCGTCAGTTTGGACAAAAACTGCAAAACGACGTCGTTTTGTTTTAGGTAAGTTACTACAACGCCCTTTTATGAAAAACAAAAATTTTGGAAAAAATATAAAACAGCCCCCCAAACTACCAGCCGTTTTTATTTTAGCCCCTTCATGTTTAGAAAGTGATAAAGTAGGCCCCAAACAAAACGACGTCGTTTTTCAGTTTATGTCTAAACTGACGGTTTTGACTAACGGAGTGGCCAAAATGCAATAGTTTGGGGGGCTACTTTATCACTTTTGAAACATTAGGGGGCTAAATCGAAAACGACTGGTAGTTTGGGGGGCTTTTTTATATTTTTCCCTAAAACAAAAAAAAATATGTGCTTTGAGTAGCTAAAATAGCCACTACTAACAATTGGTATTGGTAACAAAACAAACACCATATTACTGGTTTGAGTGACGATCTATAAGTCGGATTAAAATATCTTGCTATTAAGTTTGAACACAGTATTTAGTCATTGAATACTAATAAGCGAATAAAACCGCCAAAAAAAAAATAGCTATAAAATGGACCACTATAAACGTTAAATTCGGAAGTATGATAAAATATTGCGATCTAAAAGTTAAAGATTTAACCAAATCCGTACGTAACAGTTTTAGAGCTTTTGAATCCATGGTTAATACAAAGTACAAACCATGATTATCGTTGAGTTTTTTGAACCATGAGGACAAGGTCTCACTTGAATGGGTGGCAAATGATGGGTCGCAAAAAAATTAGTTGTTTCTTTATTTATTTTGTCCTATCTTGTCTTTATTATTTGGCTTAATAAACTTTGTTTTTTCTTTAGCCATAACAATCACACACCTATAAATAGGGGTTAGGTCACATTTTGTATGTTGAAGAATTTAATAATAAAAATTGATGTTTTATGTTTCTTCTAATGGGTTTTCTCCGAAGAATTTAATAATAAAAATTGATGTTTTTCTTCTCCTAAATGGAGGCTCAGGTTTTCTCGGAAGAATTTAATAATAAAAATTGATGTTTTCTTCTCTCTTAAATGGAGACTCGAGTTTTCTCTAACTCTAAATGAACATTAAAGTTTTTTTCTGCCCAAAATAGAGACTTGATATTTATCGGTGTTCATTTGTTTATATGTGCACAGTGCACACAAACATTCATACATACATTTGCATGCATATAGTTCCATATGGCATAAAATGATGAACATTTTAAATGACCACTCTAAAAGAATGGTTTGAGATTAAGTTATGCTTTCTAAGAATCATGAGGGAGCTCGAACAAACATAAATTAACTTATTCTTATTCTTTTTCATTTCAAGATAAAAATATTAACAAACAACTTAAAACGCAAAACACTCAAAATTATATATTCTTATATTTGTATTGTATCAAAACACTTTTCAGACAAAAAGCAAAGCTCCATTCTACTTTTCTATTAAATCATTATTTATCTCAAAAGTTTAAGCTTATAAAAATAAATAAATTTAATCATTTAATCAATATTTTATAGGTCTATCGCTCCCTAGACAATAGGCCACGCGCATGCAAGCAAACGGATAAGCAATTGTACCTTCTTGTTCTGATCTTAACTCCGACAAGATTTATGAGTAGTTAAGCCATCATATCATTTATCCTTTTCGCATGACATAGGTTTGGTTGATCAAGTTATTGGTGATGGAAAAAGAAAAATCTGTGGGTTGAAATGATGCAACTTTTGAAAGAGTTGTGTCTATCAATATCAAAAGAAACCTCCCATAAGAACCTAAAACCCTAATGTAAACTTTCACCTTGTACCTTGTATATTTTTTCGCATAGGAAATTCTATAATTTAAGAGTAACTCATTTGAAGAAGTTGCAGAAGAAATGAATGGGTGTTAACGTAGTGGTGGTTCGTGTTCGTGTGTCAGATTTGAATTGTATTAAGATATGAATATAAGATTATATATAATTATAAATGTCAATTTTAATCTAACCTATTTAATTTCATGTTAAATTTATATTAAATTTATAAATCGTGTAAAAAATTAATAGCAGTTATTTACGAGGCGGTGAGAGATTCCCTTCCCATCAAAGTTGAGTTGATCATGTGAGATGTTGTCATGACAAGAGACTGAAAAGAAGTGTTGGTCGAAGATCATAAAGAGAAAATTGACTTAAGACCCAAGTGGTTGGTTGAGATCATGAATACTCCACGAATCAAGGAGTCATTTCTCTCTTCTTGCTGCTTGCCATATCAATCACAAAGGAAAATTATTCTTATTATTATTATTATTATTAGGAAAATGTTAAGTATTGTCCTAGTACCAAAAAGAAGTGTTGGTCGAAGATCATAAAGACAAAATTGACATAAGACCCAAGTGGCTGGTTGAGATAATGAATTTTTTATTTATAAACAAAAAATTATATATTATAATTATTATATTAAAAAAAAAGTGAACCACGTTGCCAGGGGTCACTTACCGGCGGGTCACAAGTCACCCGGTGGGTGGTTCAATTATCAAGAAATTTCAGGTGTTGAGCCTTTCAACACTTGGATCAGCACTTGGACCTGGCCTGAGCTCATTGTGTTTTCTATTTCTTGATGTGGGACAGTTAGGTTTGCATTTTCTTGATAATTAAATGATCTACCACGCACAAACCCATCGGCATTGCGGCCCAAAAGCTCATAATCAATCTTCTCAAGAACAACTTCATTTCCGCCAAATTTCCATGCGAAGGGGGCATTGTTGTCTACCATGATCTTAAAGTCATCGCCTGTGAGAAAATGCGGGTGTTGTTTCGGGGGTTGTCCCACAACATGAAGTGAAGATCATGGTTTACTGTGGTGTTCCGTAACTCCGGGGCATTGCAGATGACTGTATGGAAATACCCTTCATGTGAAGAAAGAAAGTTGGCATAATACCCGTCTTTTTAAAAAAAAATAATAATAATAATATTACCCGTGGGTCACAATACGGGTGGATTAGATCCACCGGTAAACCCACAGGTCCAGAGTTTTTAAAAAATATATATTTTTAATAAAAAATAAGAGTATTTTAGTAATTTAACACCGGTTCATTAGGATTTCCTCTGAAATCTTAACGGAATGAGCAAAGTGAACGAAACTAAAAATTTGATACATGAAAGTGAGAGTTTTTGAACAATGGGGAGTGCCTGCAAAAAAGCGCAAAAGTGTGAGGGGGGTAAGTGAAGTTTTCTCTTATTATTATTATTATTATTATTAAGAAAATACTAGGTATTCTTCTAGTGTTCTTATGGTGTCCTTTTAACTGTGATGTGACTTTTAAGATCACTAATAGATTAAAAGTCAATAATAATAATCTTAAATTTAATAATAATTTTAAAAGTTACATCACAATTAGGAGAACACCAAAAAAACATTAAAAAAAAACCTAACATTTTCCTTATTATTAGGCTTGATTTTTTGTTAATTCTCATTGGTCCCTTTAGACATGGTTCTGTACGGGAACCCCTTTGTTACTTCTTTTTGCGCCCACTGGGACCCTTAATATTATTGAGGGTACGTGAGCTATCAATTTTGGGGCATTTAATTTAGTTGGTGGTCGTACGATGAATTTTTATTTTTATTTTACATTGATTTTCATGTAACAAACAGGAAATTTAGTTGCAGGGAAGACGCGACTTCTTTTAGATTAGAGAAGCGAAAGGGTAAAACTATGAATGTTTATTTGTGTCGGCTAGTTTTGCTTTTACAATATATAATATTTAAAAGAATTGTAATACTTTGAGATAAAATAATAATCCGTGCACTGAATAAAAGTTTATTTAACGTATTAGACGGGAGGTAAACATCCGGTTTACTACAAAAAAAAATAGATTTAAAAAGATTAGAAGAAATGATATTTTTTATAATACTTAGCATATAGATGGGATATTAGTTTAATCTTGTGGAGATTTTTTTTTGTTTGTATAAGTGTTTAGTTGTTAGTCAACTTAGTACCTGACGGAAATTATTCATGTGAATAGATCATGTCATCTTTTTATCTGGTAGTATATGAGCTTTAGTTTGAGTTAGTCAAAGGTCGCTGTTGGAGTTGTTATATTTAAAAGTTGTCAGAATTATCCTATCTATCTACTTGAAAGATAATAAAAAGATGAGAAAATATCAAGTCACTCCTATATATGAGTTTTAACCTGAATATTTTCAGTTTTATGTATTTTACTTGAATCCTAGATAAATCCTCAAAATGGTTTTTATGTAAAATTCCAACGATAGCATTAATTTATTTAATGCTATTAAGCTGTCCCACTAGGGGCAAGAGTCCTAAATGCACCAAACCCTCAAAATTAAAGCCTCACACCCTTGAGGCCCACTTACATGTTAGGTTTGCTGTCCTTATAATACACAAACTTGGATCAAAAGTAAATATAATCCTATTATGGAAAGTTCTCAAATAATAAAGGAAAAATTTCAAATAAATAAAATCCTAATGCAAGAACATAAATAATAAAAATATAATATATTTGATTGCTGGAATATCTCATTTGCTTAAATAAAATCTTCGTTAAAATTCCCAATAGAGCAATCAAGTATTTTCTTATTGGATTCTTGCATTTAATACGCCAGCTTTTGCGACCTTCATTCGGACGACTCAATTACTCGTCCGGATGAATATGAGAAAAACACGGTAGTTTAATTATCGTTTGGACGAGATAGCAAACGAGCTTAATTCTCGATGCTCCTCTTGGTGTATCCCATAGCTGCTTGTTCGAACGCCATAGATTGAGACTTGTTTTTTATTGCTTGTATCTGCTCCCATTCCTATGCGCATTGGCCTACGTCATCATGCAACACATCCAATACAACCCAAGGGATCATGAACCCTCTCGACATGAAAGATGGACAAACCTAGTTCGACCAGAAGAAGAAGTGACCGAAAGTGATCAAGAAAGCCTAACAAGGCGTCATCACTAAACTCCCAAGACCCAAGCTCGCACTCTATGAGCAACCATGGAAAAGGGAAGAGCATAAATGCTTGCATCGAGGAACTATAGGTCAAATATGAGGAAATAACTCGGAAGATGAAGGGGAAAGAGTCTCCCATTAAAAACTTGCTACAAATCACCAATTTTCCTTTTACCAACGAAGTATGACTGACACCAGTGATGGTTGCACCACCCCCAAGTTCTGTTATGGGTGGATGAAATTCATTTAGTTTTATTTTTTATTTATTTATTTAGGTTTTAAAAAAATAAAAATAATGTGGGCTTATTTTGAAAAATATAATCTAATCATTTAGGATAGTTATTCCTCTCATTTTTAAGTGGAACATATATTCATCTTTGTAGAGGAATAGTATGATAATAGCTATTATTAAAAATAAAGTGCAATAAAAAATAATAATAAAAAAAAAATAAAAAACTATTTCATAAAAATAATCGTGGCCTATTGAACTAAACATGCCCAAAAATACTTTTAAGTTTCATCTAATTATAGAGAGTATCGGATTCTGAGCCAAAGAAATCTTTGATGGGTGTAGGGCTATTCTACTCCACAACTGGAATACAGTTCTCTCGGTAGCCAAACTGACTCGCAAACGCTTCAGCTTTGGATCGGGATCGGCTCAGACTCTGATTGAAGAAGTAAAAACAGAAATGTTGCTCGCTTTGCTCATCTCCAACTCCGTGGGCAACATTCTCGTCGAACGGTACTGTCTTTAGCTCAACCCATTTCTTTTCTGTTAATTCTGAACTGGGTCTCATATTTGGATTATCGTATTATTTGAAGTGCGCTTAAATTCGATCCATGTGTGTGCCCCTCTTTTTGTTCTTTGCGTAATTTCGTAGAACACTTTGATTTGTTAAAAATTACTTCTTCTTTTTTTGCATAGAACTTGTTAGTGTTAATTCAAATTCATTTGAGATTGTTGGGAGGAAGGTTCCTTCGGAAGGGAATTATTGGCTAATAATGTGAAGGGCTTAATTTGGGGAAGATCACTCTTTTTTTTTTTTTTTTTGTTCTTTCATTTATTTAGGAATCGGATGATGCGAAAGGCTTAATTGGTCGAATGAATCGATGTAACCACGCTTTTACTCTTTTGGGTATCTTTTTTTTGACAAGTTTCTGTGAAGGAATGCAATTTATAAGAACAAAAAATCTTAAATTGTGTGCGTGTATTAGCTATTAATTATGAGTTTTCCTGATTGTTATCATTATCAATTGGGGATCTTATAATCATTGGTCGCAGATATCATGGAGTTCCAGCGGAGGAACGATTGCATTGGAGATCTTTTTTAGTTAAACTGGGAGCAGATAATCTCAAAGGTGCAAAAAATGAAGAGCTCCTTGTGGCTTCACACAAGTATGTAAATTTCTCTCCGAGCGTTTAATCAACCAGGAGATGTAGTAAAGTCAAAGAGGCTTTTTTTTTTTTTCGATTTTTTCTTTTGGGATAACAAGAATGGTTATGGCCTGATGATTTTTTCCGTGAAACATAGATTGCTCTAGAAGAGTTGGGTCTATATGCAGAGGATGTTTTATGTACATATCATTACTCATTTAGCGTTTCATTTGTATTTCGGTCTACTATCGTTCTCTTAGTAAAATGGGATTGACTATGAATGTCTTGGTAAGGGATGATTTATTTCGCATAATAACTTATATATTTTATGTTCTTTTCTTTCATTTTTGAGCCAAGTGTCGGTGATAGAAATGTAGAATACCCATCACTAAGTTCATATATCCTTATGTATGACATTTGTAATTCTTTTGTCAGGTCTGTTTATATTGTTTATACGGTGCTTGGAGATGTCTCA
Organism: Corylus avellana; assembly: GCF_901000735.1. Lineage (NCBI taxonomy): Eukaryota > Viridiplantae > Streptophyta > Magnoliopsida > Fagales > Betulaceae > Corylus > Corylus avellana. Next base: position 3,855,752 of record NC_081548.1, read on the forward strand.
GTTTATGTGGTTGGCAAGGATGAGTATGATGAACTTGCATGTAAGTGCATGGGTCCTTTTTTCTCACCAGTATTTAATAAGTCTAAGGATGGACAGAAGCTGTAGTCCATGCTGGTTTATGAACAGCTAAGCAGCTTAGGGTGGGAGATGAGAGCTATCCTAGAAAAGATTTACACGGCCACTTCTTGGATATGGGAATCCTGCAGAAATGTTTCATTTTCTTATTGTTTTCCATGGCAATTGAAGGCCCAAAATCATTCATTTAAAACCAAGGCGTTAGCAAAGAAAATGAGGAGGCTATGCCTGCATTTTGGTTAATGTCGTCTGATAGATTTTCTTCTAGTCTTGAATGATCCTGAAAGATAGATTTACTGAAAATGCTGTGATAAGATAAAAGGGTACATGATCCTCTCCAATTCAAATGAACTGGAGAATATCCAGTTAGTTATAGTAGATGGGTATTTTTGTCTTTTCATTTTTTTAGGGGACAAAAATACTCATTTACTATAACTAACTGAATATTTTCCAGTTTAAATAAATTAGAGAGGATCCTAATTCAGATAAAAGCAGACTCGTCTTTAAATGTGATACACATAGGTACATTAAATTCAGACCGGATATCTCTGAGTAAAATACTTTCCCATTTAAAGCCTCTTCTTTGCTATCTCCACATGGCTTATGTTGAATTTTTGTTTTTGTTTCTTACATATTGGACCCCCTAATCATTTCTTGGTTGCTCTGTAGTGGCTGAAGTGATCTTTGTTATAACCTCAACAATCAAGGATGTATGTGGAAAACTTCCAAGTGAACGCTTGTTTCTTGACAAATATGGAAAGATATGCCAGTGTCTTGATGAAATAGTTTGGACGGTATGATTTATTTCCCCCCTCCCCCCTTCCCTTTTTTGCATGCTCTTTTTCTGCGTATTGCATTAGCGTCCAACAGTAAAAGGAAAATGGTCTTTTGTTTAACCATATATAGCTTTCCCCGGTATCCTTTTTAATTTCTTCCTTCAATGCTCTTGCATAAACAAGGTGATTATGGATTTCAAGGCAGCAGGCTTATGGAAACATGTTTGTCTTGAAAATTCTAATGCTTTGTTATTATACTTGTATTTTGAAGGGGATCCTGGAGAACACAGACAAAGATCGAATCAAAAGGCTGATTAGGTTAAAGCCTCCGGCTGAGTTTTGAACACTGAAAGGGGGTGCTTCTTACTTCTTTCCATCTCACTTGTGCGGATGACAGTGAACCACCCATGCCTGCTTTAGTCACGGTGGCGCCACTGCTTCCTGAGTGAATATTTTTCTGAAAGAGAAGTGGTTCACAAATATAATTCTACTATTTCAAGCTTGAATGTTTAATTGCTATGCACGGAGGTGGGGGTGTATTGTGTTAATCCCTCTCTGGTTTTGCGGATAATTGCAATATGGTTCAGGTGATGGATTCCATTTATCACTGGATAATTTGTGTCGCCAATTTGTTTAAGGCATATTCGCATTTGTTTGAACTTCTTTTGATCTTTGGACTGGCAATGCACACTGACAATTAGTATCAGCAATTTTTGACACAACTTGCAAACCTTCAATGTGAAAATGAGTTAGGGTTAAGGAGTTTTAACTCATTTAATTAAATAAGTCAGATTAGAATTGACCTATATAGCTTTACATACATCCCCAATATAACTTGAACATGACACAACATTTGTTGACAATTTTTTACATAACCCACGAACTTGACATGAACTCAACACAAAATTAACAAGTTAAGATTGTGACAGAAATTAGCTACAAACTGGTTTTTATGAATTAGTTATAAATCAGTCTAATAAAGTGACGTGTCATTTAATATGTGAGAAACACATTTTTTTAATAGTATGCATTTCTCACTTTTTTTTTTAATAGCATTAATAAGAAAATATGTGATTTTCACATGCTTTAAGAACACATTTCACTTCATTAGATTGGTTTGTAGCTAATTCATCCAAATTAGTTTGTAGCTAATTTCTGTATGTTAAGATTTAGAGATGTAACTCATTTAATTAAATGAGTCAGGTTTGTATTATTAACATCTGGTTTTATACCATACTTCAACACGACTCGAATTCAACATGTGAAACACAAATTTCACCCGTATTGAAACAATAGGTTCTTACATGTATTTTTCTTTCACCTATAGTGGTCAATTTCTAGGTCCGTCCTGCATACAAGCTGATGAAATGCTTTAAAACAAGCAACCAGATGTTAACCAAACGCAGTTGTATACAGGTCAGGGATCAAGTAATCATGAAAGTGCCCAATGGACAACCACTCTGAAGGACATTAAAGCTTTGAAACAAAGGCAAAATAAGACCAAGATTTCTATCTGATTCTGTGTCTCCTACTGCTTTCATTATGAGGAAACTCTCCACATTTACTAAAATGTATCTTTGAAGTTCATATGCACCAATACAGGATCAGTCCAAGCCAATATGCATGCTGTTAAAGAGGTCAGAGAAGGCAGGAAGCAAATTCCTTGTCTTTTCCTTTTCCTTTTTATTGAGCAAAACTCTCCAACTAAATATGTAGTAAAATGGTTTGACTTTGACGAGAGAACTCCCATCATTTTGTGTTTCAAATATAACCTAATGGAGTCCAAGTTCTATGAGCAGCAATGCAATAACTTTCTCCATAGATGTTTAACCTGTCTGGGAAAACCTAATTTAGGCATTCAACCTGTATGCATCTACATGGTCGTACGCTATACAAATATAAAAGAAAACAGGCTAAAGGATAAGTAGATGTGATTACAATGCTAGAAAATTCAATTCCGATTAAAGCACAAAACACTTCAACAATTTGATTACAAAGCAAGCAACTTCTTGTAGTCTCATTAGGTAAAGTTCAAAAGGAAATATCACTAGGGCCAAAAAAAGAAGAGGGGAATACCTTATATAACATGGATATACAACTTATCTTTAAGAATGGCAGAGTGGCTTTGCAGCCAAAAAGTTTAGAGCAGCAACAAAAGATAGCTCCATACAGCTTCAAGTGCCAATCATATTCGATCAACAAGGAACCTGGCCAGAGAGTTAATTGGCTTGGCAGAGTCGACATTTCCCATTCCACGTCTCCTAATCTTGATCCGAGCAAGGTAATCAGCTACAATCCAGGGAAAGCTCAACATCACTACATTCTCTGGACCGTCAGGCTCTCGCGACTCCAGCGATTTCTTCACCCACTGTGGATCATAAGTGACCTGGTACCATGCTGATGCCTTCTGCTCATACAACATGTTCTTCTCATCATCAGTGAGTCGCTCAAAATCTGTGTCCATCTTATCAAACAGTTGCCTGAATTCTTTCTTCAGAGCACTGTAAGAATGCTTGAGCTTCTCCTTGAGCTCCCCTTGCTTCCTGCTGTTGTACTTTGGCATGGACCAGATGTGCCCAGTTACAATCTCTTCTTCCCTCCTCACTTTATACTGTCCTAGTAGACCATTCAGCTGCCCATCATAAGAGCACTTTTGATCCCACGCCTCCATAATGAAATCAGTAGATCCTTGAACCACAAGATCTGTATCATAAGGTACATTAGCAGGAACAAAATTTAGCTCTGCAGATGTAGCAACATCTTGATCATAAGCATCCATCATCTGGCGATATAGTCTTCCCAAAATTTTAGTCGACTTGTAAGATTGGTAATCCTCTTTCCCCATAAAATCAGGGTACAATTTCGGTTTCAGATGTGAAGGCATGACGACAAACTGCCCAGTCTTGGGAAAATCAACAGCTGTAGCTGCTAACTCCGCAAGTTTGATACAGTTCTCATCCAAAGCCCCATGGTCACTGCGGTCAGCATGAACCACATGAGCACTGCAGATTACCCCCAGGTTCTCATTCACCATGTTTCTCGCAAAAAATTCTATTATATCCTATGGAATAAACACAAAATATGAATGTGAGAGAATTTCACCGTCACAAACCTGGAATTTGAATAAAGTGTAAAGCCAACAAGAGAAACATACATGTGCACAGTTTTGTCAAAAGTGTATCTATCTTAACTAATCCCCTAGATAGATTGGTTATCATTTTACCCCATTTCATCACAATAACGTGGAAGTGTCTTGAAATCGAACCAACAATATTAAGGAAGTCCACTATGCCATTCTAATTGTCTTAGATGTGCCATTGACTAACATTATAACGCCATTCATCCTACAAAACTCCGTTATAATGCCATTCAAATTCTCTTAGTTGTGAAAAGAAAGTTATGTTATTTTGAGTCAGCATGGACACTAGCACTTGCATAGTCCTACTCTAGAAGGAAATTTACTATTTTTTCCCATAATATATAGAAGGAAAATGACTTGGAGATATAGGAATCTTATCAACAATATCAAAATGCAGTATTATCTTAATAATCTAGGTCGATGAAGCATAACAAGAAAATAACAAGGATCTTCGTCTAAAGGAATAAGTATGACATCATATCCAAAAAAGAAAGAAAATCTAGCATTGGTAAAACTATGTCATGTTCAAGAAAACAAACATTCATAGAACTTTAGAAATTACAGTCAAACAGGGGGGATCAAGTACCTTAGAAGTGACAGTGCGTGTCAAAAGTTTGGCTTCTGCAGGAGCATACTCCATGGGCGGCCAGCTCTTCTTACTAGGGGGAATGAGATTTTCATCCCATGTTACAAAGTAGAGGTCCCCATCAAGATCACTTCCAGATGCTTCATCTGTGTGGGGCCTATCACCCTTTTGAGGGAAAACAAGGCAATCATATAAATGGTGTAAACCAGGGGCATCAACTGCTTCAAGAATCCTTATATCTCCTGGGTGAAGACAAGGATTTTTTGCTATCACTACGTGCCCTTTAATTACTTGAAGATTTTTCCCCCTCTCAGTAAACCTGGAACCATGCTTTGAGAAACAGTTCTCCAATGATGGGGAAGACACTTGGATATAGCACTGGCCTTGTTCAAGTACCCCTAGCTCGTCTAAGCAGCCCATTAACCACCTTCCTGAAGGAACAAAAATCCTAGTCTTCTCCCTAAGGCCCCAATGTTGTCCAGCTCGTATACAGGTTAGCATGCCTCGTAAATGAGGTTCACTTTGAGGCTCAAATCCTGCACTCAACATTATTGCTGCCACATTTCCTTGCTCAGCACAGGATGCCATCAGAACATCAAATGCCACATCCTTGTCCACGAGCATTTGGTTTAGTCTGGAAAGCATAGAGTCCTGCATTTGCCAGAATATTTCATCTCGAACATTCAAACATGAAAGCAATGTCACAATCTGCCTGTTTAGGAAACCAGGCTGAAACCTTGTCCAAGAACAGATTTCCAGAGTAGTATGTTTTGACTGGAACTTGTCCATACTAGGCCTCAAAGACAGTCGGATCCCATCGCCTTTTGCTGGCCAACAGGCCACAACACCCTTAAAACCAGCATACCTTATCTGATAAGCACATGGCGGGTTTGTGTCCAATTTCAGCTTCTCTGCAACTTCCATCGCAAGATCAGGAGTAAGCATACCAATCCCATCAGAGAACTTGTACGGTCCCTTCTCTATCTCTGGAAGCTGAGGATTAACTTCTGTTGATGGAACTTCCACTGTAGCATATGTAGAGGAGAAGCAAAGACCCATTCTAGCAGCACACTTAGCAACGTTCTTTTGGGAAAACTTCCCCATAAAATCTCTGATGTCAGCAACAGTTGTGTTCCTGTCTTCGGCAAAAAACCAGGCAGAACGGTCCCTAAATTGATTGGATGAGAAGGCTAAAAAATAATACTTCCGACCACATAAATGAAACCCTTCAAACAGGATGGTTCTTACCCTTTGGTATACTTTTGTTCTCTGAGAGTAAGAATTTGACGTTATTTCCTTTACAATAGGAGCAACAAAATATGTAAGAACATTGAAATTGATTGTCTGCATACCTTCATCCATAAATGTAACCCTCAAAAACCGATCAGCAACATCTTTATATTTCCTGAGAACCCTATTAGAAAGCTCAACTTCTGGTGGAAGACAATATGCTTTTGTTGGTGTTATGACCAACCTCCTAACTGCAACAATATCATCCAACTGTTTAGGTCTCTTGAAAAGCTTAGGACTCTTCAACAACCAATCCTGGACAACTTTCAACCTTTTATAGGCATCAAACACTGGGCGTCTGTAAGAACATATGTGCTTAAGTGCAGCCACGTTAACCTCATTAGGGTGGCTTCTCAGTAAATTGAAGAAATTGTCTGACAACTGGTGCTGATTGAAAATGCCTTTATGCAAGACAGCATTTACCAAGAACATTATCTCAAAAGTTATTTCTTCTTTGTAATGAATACAGAAGAAATGATCTGACATGAGCAGCCCAAAATCAGGTTCATTCTGGATCCTAAGCGGGCATCTAAGGCAACTCTCCTGCACTCTTCGTTCCTTAAGATAATCCATGGCCCTTTTCAACTTACCACCATGGCGGGGTGGGATTGAAACCCTATAAGAATTACACCGACTAAGGGCACCACTACGCGTAAAATCGGTGGTTCGGATCCAAGGATCATCATCATCCAACAAATGAAATGGAACAGATTCTTCAATGTCATCATCAGCTGTTCTATACCAGACCAAGGGTGACGAAGTCAACTGCAAAAGGATTACTAGATACGATGTATCAGTATACCGTTTGATCTCAGTGATGTCTCTCACCAAGAACTCCATCTTAAAATCACACTTTATAACTACGTGCTTGTTTGTGCTTTTAAAAGAGAAAGCAGTATCTCTTGTGAAACAAAACTTACATGTCCCATCAAAAGGATCCACCAGAAAGTCAACCCCATAAGGAGGTCCTCTCCAAGCAACAAAAAAATCATCTCGGCTGACCAAGGTTCCAATCTCGACAAGCACATCAGATAACTTATAAGGAGTTGTAGTCCTCCTCCTCTGATTCAAGCGGTACGGATTTTGAGGACCTAAACTAATCTTCAATGGTTTCTCCTCCATAAAAAGATCACAACGCCCCACAGCATCCACAGCCCAAGTTGCTGATTCAGGTGAGGCAAAATGCACAAATGCATGGGGCTTGACCTTTTCGTAATCATCTGATCTCTCAATGCCTTTAGTGTCAATAAACTCAAAATTTGGATAGGACTCTGGAGGGGTCCAAGAAGTTTTCAGTCTGCACCTATAAACTGCTCCAACTTCATCTTCTAAGTATTGCATAAGATCGTTCGCTGTGACATGACTGTCAAACCCACCAAAACTGACTTGACTTACTACCATCTCCCTTTCACTTCTTTCCAGCTCCATTTATTTTCCTTATAATTCTGCAGGTTCAAATCCCACAATTATAGATCGGATCACTCCTTTCAAAGATACATCTCCTAAGTCGACCTGATACAAAAACCCAAAAAGTACATAAGAAACCTTAAATAAAATGGTTGAATATTTATCTTACAACTCAACCCCAAACTAATCCGTTCATGTTACCAAATAAAAGCAATAAAAGCAAAACCATTCTTTTGGTAGCTGAGGATGATGACAACAAAAAGAACTCATTATTGTGATGTATGCTGTTTTGGTTGACAAAAAGATGAACTTGCATCGAGTAAGTCCAATGGTTAACAGACTTCTTTAGTTTAAATTCTTGATTTGCTGATACCAAACAAATTTAAAACATCAAGTTCTTTCTTAAATAATCTACTCACAGACACCAAACAAATTGTACTTTGGAAACAATGCAAGAAAAGACATTTAACAGAAAACACATAAGAGATTTCTGACACCAGGAAAAAGAGAAATTAAGAAACATTGTAACCAATAGCAGTCCACAAGCAAGCAACACTTAAATTTTTGGCATTGAAAGTTCCAGATCTATCTCATTACCTCCAATGTAATGGACTTATATGATATAGAAAGTCACTGAAAACTAAGGTGATGTTTGTCAAACACTAAGGCATTGTTCACACTTTTTGTTAAAAAAGAAAAGAATAAGGATAATATAGGTGCACAGCTGAACAAGAAGTTGAACAAGCAGTCAACCTCGGCCACTCCATTGGTGGGGGTGGAGGGTTATTCCGAGGTGGTGCTTAATGCGATGGAAGCCGCTCCCTCTATGGGGCTGACTTTTGGGGGTGACAAGAAAAGACTTAAGGATCTTTTTTCGGTAATTGAAGTGGATCGGCATCATGAAGAAGGGGTTTCTGCTTCAAATATTAAGGGGATGAGGGAGCTCAAAAATTTCGAATGCTCCATTAATTTTGAAGCTAGAGGTAGTGGCTCTAGTCAAGGTAAAGCCAGGATTGCTTTGCGGGTTTAGGACTGCTTTGTGGGTTTAGGGCTTATTTGGGGTTTTAGGGGTCTGTTTTGCGGGCTTCGGGCTTCTTTGGGTGTTAGGGTTCTCTTATGAGGGTCTTTTGTGGGTTAGCTTTGGTTTTCCTGTGTACTTAGGGGCGCCTTACGCTTTTTGATATATACAACATTACCTATAAAAAAAAATAAAAAAATAAAAAAAGAATAATGATTGATATAGAAAAGTGAAAAAGTGAAAAAATTTTGTTTTGTAGTGGTTTTTTTATTTGAATAGTAGTAAAAAGTAGATGATATGATATAAAAAATGAGAATGTTTTGATGTTGATTTTTTTGGAAAATGGAGTGAATAGTGTTTAGGGAGGGGTGGTGTTTAACAAACACCACCAAAGTGAAATCTCCTTTTAAACAAAATAAATTAAAAGTACAAAATTCCATTACTGGTTGTTTAGTTGTGAAGTCCAACAAAAGCATTGGAAGGGTAGAATTTGTATTTTTCTCTTTATCATTTTTGAAAGAAAAAAAAAAAAAAAAAATCCTTTTCCATAACTGAATAACACAATTTTCATTTATGCGGAGGCTAAAGAGAAGGTAAATAAAATATTACAAGAAGAAAAACATAAAAAAGTTCATATATCAGAATTTCAATTTGGTTAGAAATCCCACTACATAGGCAATATAAACATGTAAAAGAGATTGCTTCTAATCACCCTAATTACTGGCCTATTTTCTCTTGTTCAAAGCAAAAAACGAACCAAAACAAAACAAATGAAATAGTAGCCTAAAGATACAAAAAGTAAGGTTCACAAATTGACCTTGGAATTGAGCAGTAGTATTGAAATTGAAGACATAATTCCAATTCCATCCTTTGAGAGCATCGCTGGAATCAGAATCATGATTCTCACCGTAATTCTACTGAATTGGGAAAGGCTTTCAAATTAAGCATCTTAATTTGTTGGGTGGTGGATCTGGAATTGCAATTAAAAAGGTTCAATTTAGAAGATGATCCCATACACCATTAAAAAACACTCATCTGTTCTACCTGCAGCTCACTTTTTTTATTTTTTATTTTTTATTTTGCACTAGGTATTTGGAGCTTCACTCCAACTAATCCCAGGGATGCACAGGCCTTGGCAAGGAGTTTCCCGCAAGTGCACCTTGGTTAATTCAAGGGGTGAACCCCCAGTCCGATGGCCCCAAAAAGCAGTTTGCACTCAATGGGTTTCGAACCTAATATCTTGAGGAGCACTCAAAGTCCCTGGTTGTCCAACCACCGAGCCAACCCCTTGGAGTTCTGCAGCTCACTTCTCTCCTTTTTACAACTCTCTCTCTCTCTCTCCATATTACTTCAAAATTGTGGGTCAAACTCATTCAATTCATTTCATCTTGAGTTTAACATTGTAGTCATATATGCTAATTATGTGTACAAACTAATGCTAATGTTAATTATTTCTCTTTCTCCAAAATAAGAATTCATCTTTGTTTTCAAATTTTGATAACTTGCATGAAAGATGGTTATATAAGGGTTTGGTTGAAAGGCTATTGAGGAGTCTTCCAGTTTGTTAATTATTTCTCTTTCTCCAAAATAAGAATTCATCTTTGTTTTCAAATTTTGATAACTTGCATGAAAGATGGTTATATAAGGGTTTGGTTGAAAGGCTATTGAGGAGTGTTCCAGTTTGGTTGGGTCTGGTGAATCCTATGGTTTTGTCACTCTTCCCCGGTGTCAAAGAGCACTAATTTATATATCTAATGCTGGAAAAGAAGGAAAAGGGAAGAAAAACAATCAGAACTTAGAGAGCAGCAATAATAGTAAAAGACAAGCTAATACTTTTTGAAATACCATTAAATGATGGAGAAAACATGGTCATAGAAACATAATGGGTTGAGTGGCTTCAATTGTGTAGTTCGTTTGTATGTCATCCAAATAACAAAACCATGATTTCCACTTGATTCCAATTTTGATGTATTTGCTTAAGAGGAATGCTAGGCTTACAACATATTTTACAAAAAAAAAAAACTCTCATATAAAGTGTTGTGGCACAACATGATTGAGAAGGAGATGAATCCAAATCTTGAGAAATTCAATCATGCTATGACACATCACTTTGTAAGAGTTATTTTATTTTATTTTTTTGTAGAATATTTTGTAAGCCTAGCATTTCTCATTGCTTAATTGCAACCATAAATCTTAATTCCTATTCCCATAACCAATTAGAATGAAACAATGACCCTAATCCTACTGAACCACTATACACCAATATAACTCAATTTGATCTCTAAGCAACAATACAAGCACATTAAATTCTCTTTAGTTTCCTTTTCTTTTTCTCAATTTATGCAGAAAACAAAATCTAGACAAGAACGAATCATAAAATTGATCTCTTTACTAGCTGAGAAAATACATGAAGATAAAAGAAAGTAATGCGTTGAATCAACAATACCTCTCCTTTGAGCCCAGCAAACATTCACATTAATGCACAACTTAATTTTAATTTTTTTTGTTATTCTCCTTGCACATTGTCCACAACCAAATAAAGAAATCAGATAAATCATGAACAAAATTTTTAAAAGTTTATCATAAAACCTTAATCAATGTAAAAATGATTAAAAGATTGCCAACAAAAAAAATTTGAAATCCTTGCATAATAGCAATCCTATCAATCATGCCATGTGCACGAATTTTCATTTTCCACTTTTTCTTTAAAACTCTTTCTCGGCAACCAAACAGAGTCTTTATAAAACCCTTTATCTATCTTCCCCAATTTTACAGGCAGTATCGAAGGGGATCGTTCCCTTCTCCTTATGAAATCTTTCAGAATATCTCCTACATATAGTACCATATGAGTGACCATTGGGATGATCGTCCCCGTTTCAAGTAGAACCGATTTCCCTTCGCAGCCTCCGTGTACGCCTCTTCAACCAAAAAACAACAAAACCCAAACACAAATCCCATTGTCCATTTCTTTAACCCACATTTTCCCAGCAGGATCCAAACAGTCTCAAACAAATACCCATAAATCAATGACAATAAAGATTCCAAATTTTCCACAGCAAAAGCAAAACATTTAATAAACAAATATTCCCAATTAATGCAACAACAACAAAAAATCACAGAATTAGGAAATTGGGAAAATTGAGAAAAACCCAACTGACCTTTCAAGCAATTGCTCATGAAAACATCGAAACCGTCCTGAAAATCTTAGAGAGAGAGAGAGAGAGCGAGGAGGTGCGAGTGTGAGTTTGTTAGAGACCGATGAGAGACATAAAACAAGTACGTGACTTGTCTTTTTGGGTTAACTTCTTCAACAAGTTCTTAAAGTATTCCCAGCAGACTCCTTCCCTTATAGAAAGTCTGTCCCTATTGTATAGAGAATGTCCAAAAAAATCACAAAAAATGTCACACAGCAGATTTTCTAAATGAGCCTCAACCATGAGAATCGCTACAGTAAAACCCAAAGTATAGGGTTCTACTATTGTGATCCTTGTGATTATTAAATTCAAAAAAAAAAAAAATTTCTCTCTTCTTTACACTCTTCTCTCCTCTCATATATATAATATAATTAAAAAAACAAATATTTTAATGATATAGGGAATGATTAAAGAAAGCTATTGGGGTGTATTTTGACATAAGGAAGCAAAAAGTAGTTTAAATTTTTAAATATAAAAAAAATGACGAGGAAACTGTTGAGAATGCTTTTAGAGAGAGACAGACAAAGAGAGAAACTGTCTGGGGAAAAGTGTGTTGCTTTTCTTTTTCATTTCCCGCTTGAGGAATGCTATGGTTCACAATCTCATAAAATGATAATATTTAAAATGATAAAAGAGAGATTCTTCCATATTTAAAATTCACAAATTATATTTAAGTGAAATTCTATTTAAAATTCTTCACGCAAAGACAATATATATATATATATATATATATATAGGAGAATGCTTTTTTGCATTCTCCCTTAATTTTTTTTTTTTTTTAAATCAAAATGATAAAGTGAAGATGGTGAGGAGATGGTGGGTAGAATGCACCGAAGCATTCCTCATATATATATATATATATATATGAAATAGTCGAAATCTCTCTTAGAAGTACTTTAATATTGTGACATGTAAAATGAACTCATACTTTTAAAATAAATAAGCCGATTTTTTTACTCATAATTTTTTATAATTAAACCGTTTTGACCAGTTTTTCCTTTTTTTTTTTAATGAATTAAGTGTCTTAATGCCTTAAGATCTCTCCCTTTATTAAAACACAATTTTTCCTTAATTAATGCCTTTTGACATTTCTTTTTATTAACTCACGTTTATCTCTCTCTCTCCCTAAATCACCTCTCTCTCACTCTAAACGCATGTCTCTCCTTCTACGGCAATAACAACGTTTCAAAGCCCTTTCCTATAGAAGTTGACTGTTGCACAAAGTTTATTTTGATCGCTTTCATGGAAAGCGGGGAGAAAAATATGTGACTCTAAACTGTTATTTAAGGTATGAGATATTCTAGATGGATGTATGTTTGTGCTTTTATGTATAAATTTGTAGCGATCGTGAATTGATTATCTTTTGTTTGTTTTTTGATAAAAAAAATTTTTTTTACCAAACGCCGTTTTAAATTAGAGATTAGGTAGAGATGAAAATGTTTCCGTTTTGTTTTGTGAAATTTTTTGCTCAGCTTTTTTTTTGTGGGTATTAATCTATTCTTCATTTTAATGGTTTATAGTTTTTTTTTCATGTGCTTTTTTGAATGTTCTGTTTTATTTGTATTAAAATATAATAGGTATTACACCAAAAATATTAAAAATTTATGCTAATTTTCTATTAATAATTTGATAATCAAAATTCATGTTTTCTTGCCTTTTTCTAATTTTCTATTAGTTTTCTTGCTTCTTCTTTTTTTTTTTTTTTTTTATGCTTTTCATTTTAAACTACATATATGGGAACAAAGAATTTAGATTGTTTTAATTTATTTTTTAGATTAAAAATGGAAGACTAAAATTTATTTGGTTGTTGTATAGAAAAGGAATAAAAACACTTCCGAAATTTTGAATAGATAATTAACCGTTGAACCTTATGTGAGATGATATTTTTAGCATTAAGTAATGAGATTTCACTAATTTTCCTTATATGAGATTTCATTAAGTTCAAAAATTTATGGTTTTGTCATGATTTTGAAAAATTTATTGTGCTTTAGTGAAATGATATTTTTAGCATTAAGTAATGAGATTCACTAATCCTCCTTATAGAGAAATGATAAAGGCACAACTTTTTTGTACAACTTTGACATAACTTTGGCTAATCTTCCGCAATGGAACTATCTCACTAGTGTACTTCGGGCTTATGAAGCGGCTTCGGGACAGAGGCTCAATAATAACAAAACATTGCTATTCTTCAGTAAGAATACTTCACTCGTGGCTAAGAGAGCAATTTTGGAGGCCTCCAATCTTCCAGATACCCAAATATATGATACTTATTTGGGACTCCCTGCTTTAGTTGGGAAATCTCGGATGGCCGCTTTTAAGAGGATTACTGATCGTGTATGCAAAAGGCTTAAGGATTAGAAGCTGAAATTTCTATCATAGGCGGGCAAAGAAGTTCTATTGAAAGCAGTTGTTCAGGCCATACCAACTTACTGCATGAGTGTTTTTCTTCTTCCCCGTGCTCTCTGCATGAAGATAAACTCACAAATGCGCAAATTTTGGTGGGGTCATAAAGAGAATGATAGTCGGGTAAACTGGATGAGTTGGGGGCGGTTGGGTTGGTCAAAAGAACGTGGCGGAATGGGATTCCGGGACTTTATTTGTTTTAACAAGGCTCTTTTGGCCAAACAAAGTTGGAGGCTATGGCATCAACCGGATAGCTTGGTTGCAAAGATAATGAAGGCCAAATATTATCCGGATTGATCTATTTTGGAGGCTAGGGTTGGACGGAGGCCTTCTTTTGCATGGAGAAGCATTCAGAGCTCTTGTGATCTCCTAAGTGATGGTTTGATTTGGAGGGTGGGTAATGGCAGCAAAATAAGAATCTGGAAGGATAGATGGGTTCCTATCCCCACTACCTTCAAAATTACTTCCCCACCTTCTCTCTTAAACCCAGATGCGATGGTTAGTGAATTAATTGATGCTAATACTAAGGGATGGAATCGGCCTCTTTTAGAAGCTTTATTTTCGGAAGATGAGATAGCTAAGATTCAGGAGATCTCGACCAGCTGCACTAACCAAGCGGATTTACTTATTTGGAGGGGCACAAAGACTGGGATTTTTTTCGGTTAGGAGTGCATATCACTTGCAAAAGGAGAAGGAAATTTCTGCCATGGCCTCAAGCTCTACCCCAAAGCTGGGAGGAGTAGTTTGGAAGCGATTATGGAGCATGCCGGTGCCTCAGGTGGAGAAAAATTTTCTATGGAAAGCATGCCACAATTTCTTACCGACTCGCGAAAATCTCTTTGAAAGGAAGATTATCTCGAACCCTCTCTGCCCGGTTTGTAGTTTAGAAGTTGAGACGGGGTTTCATATTTTATGGCAATGTTCGTCGGCCATGGATGTGTGGTCTATGGGACACAAAATTTTTCAGAAGAGCTACTTCGCTGGGCCAGAATTTATGCAGGTGGTTATGTCTCTGTTTGAGAGGTGTCCCCAGGATGTGCTTTGCCAATTTGTGGGTTTGGCATGTCGAATTTGGCTAAGGAGAAATGAGTTTGTTCATGGGGGGTTTTTTTCACACCCTAAACTCCTTGCGGCAAAAACTGAGTCAGCTATACAGGATTTCAATTTGGCCTAGGATCGGGGAGTATAGAGTATGCCTTTTCGTGAGGAATCATCTGGGGTGTTTTGGGCTACTCCTCTGCCGGGATGGGTAAAAGCTAATTGGGACGCTGCTCTGGATAGAAAGTCGGGCTGGATGGGGCTGGGCGTGGTGATCCGAGATCCACATGGCGGCATGGTGGCGGCATGGTGGCGGCAAGGTGTGCGGTCCAGAAGGGGAGCTTGGTCCCGGCAGCAGCTGAGGCGCAGGCTTTCCTTTTGGCTGTGCAACTCTACTGTGAGCTGGGCATGGCTAATGTCCACTTCGAAGGAGATGCAAAGTCTGTAATTGACTCAGTTAATTCGGCAACTTTAGATTGTAGCTGGATGGGGCATGTGATTGCGGATATAAAAGTAAAGCTAAGGGCCCTTCATCAATGGCAGGTCTCTTTTGTTCGAAGGGAGGGAAACACAGTGGCTCATCTCCTTGCGCAGTTTGCAGTGAATAATTGTGAGAATAATTCATGGCTGGTAGTGCCGCCAGCGTGTATTCGTGATGTTTTGATATCGGAGCTTTTCACTCCGACTGATTGATTCATTAATGAGAAATCTCTATTATCTTCAAAAAAAAAACTTTGGCATAACTTTTCTCTTATTTTTTTATTTATTTAGAAAACAAAATATAAAATATAAAAAATTTCTGAAGCAATAACATCCTATATGTTCCTTTTTTAATTTGATATTTTTTATAAAATAAATAAATAAAATTAATGACCATTTTTATGAAGAAAAATACCATTTTTTTTTTTAAAAAAAAAATGCCAAATAAAAAAAGGACCATATAAGATGTTATCGCTTCAGAATTTTTTATTTTGTTTTAACAAAAAATGACTACATAAGAGAAAAGTTTGGCTAAAGTTGTGCCTTTATCATGAGTAATGCTGCAAGTCCCTTTTATGTCACTCTTGTGTCCCTTCAAGGATGATGTGGCTCTTAAAATTACCATTAGGCTTGTGATTGATTATTATTGGATTTTAATCAAATGGTGATTTTAAAAACCACGATATTTTTTGAAGAACACCAGAGTGATATAAGAGGGACTTTTAGAATTACTCATTCAGGGATCATGCCTCTTCCTTTTTTATATACTTATTTTCGTTATAAATTACACGTATAGGAACAAATATTTTAACATGTTTAAATTTTTATGTATTAAAATAAAATTAAGCGTCCTATGATAGTAATTTTTTTTTTTTTTTTGCTAATGAGCCGCTACCAAGTAGATTTTTTAGCCATGGGCCCTTGCCCATTTTCAGTGCTGGCTTTGTCCTTGAATGTACTGATGTATAACTTTAATTTTTTTTTTAAAAAAAATAGGTTTATATTTTTTTGACCTATAAAGAAGCGTTTAAAATTAAATTATAAAGAAGAATCTCACTGATAGCTGAGCTACAAGTTAGTTTAACATAACAATAAGACTTTCCACCAAATTGTTGCCTTTCCAAGAGCCTGTTTTCCAAATTCAAAGGAAAAGCCGGGTAGTGGGGTCCAACTACCCTCATCGGATCAAACCCACCATTATCTTCTTCCAACACCAGATCTTTTTTTTTTTAAAAAAAAAAAAGGCTGGTAAAAGAAGAAAAAACACTGAGGATTTCTCTCCTCCCCCTTCCATGTCCTTCTTCCTCTTTCTTTCTCATGCATAAGTGTTCAGTGTTTTCTATATAGTCTTTTTCAATATCCATTTTGTTAAAAATAAGATAGGCATCCACAAAAGGCACAGCTCTATGTGTACAAAGCTAAGTGATACAACACTTGGCTTGTAAGTAGGAAACTGACATTATTAGTTATTTACAAAAAAAAAAAATTGATATCTTCATCAAAATGGGTGATAGTATAAATCCTCTCCTATTGAATAGTTTGAGAGACGTATGAAAAAAGAAAAACAGAAAACAACTCTCTCTTTCAATATATTTTTCATTGGTGCTCTTAGACTGTGGATTCTGTGAATATTATGTTGGAAATAATTTTGGATGGTGCATAAATTTTCATTGATATAAAATAATTACAATATGAAAATTAACAATAAAATAAATAAAATATAAGAGATGAAAAGTAAAGTATGGAAAGATCTCACAATGCTATAGAATCACGCAAGAGCGTTGTCCTTAAAGGTTGATTCGTGCCTCCCGGAGTGTATAACTCAGTGCGATCGGATCCTTTGACACGCAACCTCTTTGGATTAGACTATAGTGTCTATCTTCATTAAGGACGCACTTCCAATAACAAAGAGTAATAGAACAACCCTTTGATCTTCTTGATAAAAAACCGCAAAGAGAAAATAGAAATTGAATAGAATAGAATTCTATGCAATTGGTTTTCTAAAATAGGACAAAACTCTTTTATAAAGAAAATGAGTTTGCCTTTCTTTCTTTCTTGTTGCAAACTCACTCTATCATAGGATTTGAGATGTTTTCTTTCTTTGTATAATGTCCAAATAGTCATAATACCAAAAAACGGTAAAACATTTGTTAATAATCAAATGGTCAATTTTGATGGCTGTTTGGGTGCCGTAGAAGAGAGGGTGACAGAGTCAATGAATGAGTCGCTTATGAAACCGTTCGAGGAGGAAGAGATTAAGGCAGCTCTTTTCCAAATGGCTCCTCTAAAAGCTCCAGGACCTGATGGCTACAATGCTGGATTTTATCAGAAGAATTGGGACATTGTGGGCCCTAAGGTTTGCAAAGCTCTCATTTTCTCTCTTAATAATGCTTTTATTGATAGCTCCATAAACTCTACGTATATAGCACTCATTCCTAAGACACATAACCCCACATGCGTCTCGGAATTTTGCCCGATTAGCTTGTGTAATGTCCTATACAAAATTATTTCGAAGGTTTTGGCTAATCGGTTAAAAGGGATTTTATCCCACATTATTTCACCTTATCAGAGTGCTTTTATTCCTGGACGCCTGATCTCAGACAATATTTTGGCGGCTTATGAAACCCTTCATACCAGGCAAACCCGGATGCGGGGAAAGAAGGGTTACATGGCGGTTAAAATTGATATGAGCAAGG
The DNA here is from genome assembly GCF_901000735.1 of Corylus avellana. Lineage (NCBI taxonomy): Eukaryota > Viridiplantae > Streptophyta > Magnoliopsida > Fagales > Betulaceae > Corylus > Corylus avellana. Next base: position 3,873,854 of record NC_081548.1, read on the forward strand.
CTTATGACAGGGTGGAATGGGATTTCTAGAGGCGGCCAAAAAATGGGTTTCACTCCCACGTGGATAAAACTTGTCATGATGTGTGTATCTTCGGCTAATTATGCAGTATTGGTAAATGGGGAACCTACGGGAAGGATTTTACCAACCCGGGGGATCAGACAAGGCGATCCTCTGTCGCCATATTTATTCCTGATATGTGTCGAGGTGTTAAGCTCTTCACTGTTGAAAGCGGATAGTGAGGGTGATTTAGAGGGGGTGCCGACCTCTAGGAGGGGCCCTCGACTAAATCATTTATTTTTTGCTGACGACTGTTTACTTTTTTGTAAAGCAGATTTGGGTCACTAGAACCGTATATCTTCTCTCCTTAGTATTTACGAAAAGGCTTCGGGACAAAACTGAATAATTCTAAGACGGCCATCTTTTTCAGCCATAATACCCCAGGAGATAGGAGAAAGCAAATTCTTGATGTGGCGGGCATCCGCAGTTCCCAGAGATATGATACATACCTAGGTTTGCCAGCCTTGGTGGGGAAATCTTGTATTAAAGAGTTTAAAGGGATTATTGACCGAGTTTGGAAAAGATTGCAAGACTGGAAACTGAAACTATTATCTCAGGCGGGGCGGGAAATTTTGCTCAAGGCGGTGGTTCAAGCAATTCCAACCTACTGTATGAGTGTATTCAAGCTCCCAAAAACTCTGTGTTCTAAGCTTAATTCTCTTATGCAGCAGTTTTGGTGGGGTGCCGCAAGCATACATTGGATGAGTTTGAATAAAATGAGTATCCCGAAGTCAAGAGGAAGGATGGGTTTTCGGGATTTTAGATGCTTTAACCAGGCTCTCCTGGCTAAGCAATGTTGGCGGTTATGGAGATCGCCGGACAGCCTAGTCTCCCGTATCTTGTCGGCTAAATACTATGCTCATAGTACAATTCTTGAAGCAAAATTGGGGTAAAAACCATCTTATGCATGGAGAAGCATTATAGGCGCCTGTGACCTTCTTAGGGAGGGACTCTTCTGGAGGATTGGCAATGGAGAAGATACGAAGATTTGGGGAGATAATGGGTCCCTCGCCCATCCACTTTCACTATCCAATCGACCCCCCGAGTGCTGGAACCGGGTGCAACGGTTGCTGCACTCATTGATCGAGATATGCACGGGTGGAATAAAGGCTTGCTGGAGAGGTTGCTTCCCCTGGATGAGATTGATGCAATTATGACGATCCCAATTAGACTGAACTGTATTAATGCTGTCATATGGCGTGAAACTCCAAATGGCCTCTTCACAGTGAAGAGTGCTTATCATGTAGCCATGCGGAAGGAAGCACAAAAGCAGGCCTGCAGTTCACATAGCAAAGGCAACAAGAAGATGTGGGGTACATTATGGGGTCTTAAAATCCCCAATGCTGAGAAGAATTTTCTATGGCGAGCATGGCACAAGATTCTACCAACCAAAGTAAATCTTTGCAGAAGGAAGATAATATTGGATGTTCTGTGTCCTGTTTGTGGACGAGAGGCCGAGACAAATTTCCACATCTTGTGGGACTGTCCATCTGCCAGAGATGTGTGGAGTGCAAGCCTAAAAAAATTCCAAAAGAGCTCCCTCGACAGGCCAACGTTTGGGCGAGTGATGGAGGAATTTTTTTAGACTTGCGATGGAGAAGAGCTACGTTTGTTTGCAGGGATAGCTCGAAAACTGTGGCAGAGGAGAAATGAATTCGTCCATGGTGGACCCTTCTTCCACCCGAATGCTCTAGTTCAACAGGCCAAAGACGCTCTTTTGGATTATTCTGCAGCAAATTGTCGAGTAGTAGAGTCCCACTCAAATTTCGAAGAACCTGATGGGGGTAGGGGTGTTGGGTAGCCTTCGGGTGGCCCATACCACTGCCTGCATTCCATCTGGGAGAAATTTGAGATAAGCGGGATAGGATGGGGTTCTGGAGTGAAGTTACGACTTATGTCTAGTAGGAGTGCAGTGTATTCCTATTTCTCTAGTGATTATTAATAAAACAGTTACGACTTTTTTTCAAAAAAAAAAAAATGGTCAAACTACTATAAAACTTGTTAAAGACTGACGGTAAAAATGGTAAAAATCAATTAAAACTAATTTTTACTTAATAACTCATAAACAAGTAATAAATATAAACGGTCATAAAAGTTATATCTCATAACCAAGTAATAAATACAAACGGTTATAAACCAAAATGGTTAAAAATGATTTTTATTTCTCATAAAAACTCGTGAAGATATTATCAAATGATAAAACATTTTCAAATGATTGAAAAATGAATGTTTGTAACAAATATTACAACAATCTCCCACATGTTACAAACATTAGAATAAAAGGAGATTGAAAGCATGCATCGATGTGATACCCGAATGTTTTAACAGCACCTAGGATAAATAAGTAGGAACTTAATAAATCGTGGTAGAGTTAAACTCGTTTAACCAAATCCACAAGTTAAACAAACTTATCATCCACATAACTTTCTCAAAAAACAAAAAATTAAATCAAATCAAATAAATAAAAAGTCAAATCAAATCAAATAAAGAAAATTTGGTTGTTCTATAGCGGGTTGGTGCCTTATACAGGCCATGCGCCTCTGGGTTTCATGAGTGTTCTAGAGACTTGCCAAAGTCTCATAGGAAACGGCACCACCTCCACACTCACATAGGTAGCATCCATCAAGAATGTGTGCAGAGAACATTTCATCCCAACAAGTAGGGACTATGGACCCATTAAAAGTTTTAAATTCATCCTTACTCACTCTGCATCTTTTGTTATTACACCATAAAATGGCTTTCATGAGCGCTCTAGAGACCTACCCAAGTCTCATAGGAGATAGCACCTCCACACTCATATAGGTGGTATCCATCAGAAGTGTGTGCAAGGAACACCCCATCCCAACAGGCAGGTACTATGGACCCATTAAGAGCTTTTAGCTCATCCTTAATCACTCTGCATCTTGTACTGTCTTACACCATAGGGATGGACTCATCACTAATCTTTTCCACAAGATAGTTAATAAACATAAATTAATAGTACCATGTTGTGATCACATGTGACTTCGTTTCCCATTAAACCTCATTCATGGGATCTCCAATCACAGAAGTTGGGTATCAATCACAGTGTCATAATTTGGGTATTAGTCCTATCCCCCTCAATGCTTCTCTCACTAGCCTTCTTACTAGTGGCTTGGTCAAAGAATCTGCAGAATTCTTTATGACCTCACAAAGTCCATGGACATTACACCGGTCTCAATAAGCTGCCTCAAAATATTATGCACTTTTTCATTATAAATTATTTGCTCGAGCTTTGGCAGCCTGACAATCATAATAAACACATAGATCCAGCTATGTTAGCATATAAAGGCAAATTAAATAAATTAACCAATAGGTTCTTTAGCCATTCATCTTCAGTTCATACCTTCTCCAAGGCAATTAACTCTAACTCCATAGTAAACCTTGCTATGCAAGCCTTTTTTAGGACTTTCAAGAGATAGCTCCTCCAGCTAGAGTAAACATATAATAGCCATTAGTAGGCTTTGCTCATCGGAATCAATAATATAGCAGGATAATTACAATAAGACAAACCAAAATTAATTGTGCCCTTTGAGAATCTCAACAATTTAGAGATAGCATCACAATAGCTCAATACCATGATTATGAGTATATCTACTCAATTTACTAACAATATATGTAATACCAAGGCATATACAGTTTGTCAAAACAACAAGCTACCAATAATTTAGGTGGATAATAAAAGTGTTCAAATCTTTTAAGCATCTTTTCAACATAATATGTAAGAAATAAAATAATGCAATCATTATCCCTAATAACTTTAATGTCCAAATTGACATTAGCTTTACCTATGTCTTACATATCAAAATTAGATGCAATAAATAATCTAACTTTATGCACAACATCAATGTTAGTTCAAAATAAGCAAGTCATCAATATATCAAAAATAAATACTGACACATTCATTATTGTAAAATTTGTTATGCATTTACTTGCACCATTAATCAAATATGCATTAGACAACATCACATAGTCAAACTTTTCATGCCATTGTTTAGGAGCTTGCTTTAATCCATACAAAGATTTCACTAGTTTGCACACTTTATGTTCTTGACCGGGGATTATTAGTCCCTCGGGCTGCTCCATATAAATCTCTTCATCATTTAGAAAAATAACTTTGACACCCATTTGATGTACAACAAGTTTATAAATATAAGCAATAGCAAAAAACATTCAAATAGATGCAATTTTAGTAACCGGAAAATAAGTATCAAATAATCAACATATACATTTACTTGTAGCTTTTAGCTACCAAGTCTACCATGTACTTATCTATTGTATCATCCGGTTTAAGCTTAATCTTAAACACCTATTTATAACCAATTGTTTTGGTCTTAGGAGGTAATTTAACAAGTTCCCAATAATGGTTAGACATAATTTATTCCAAATCATTATTTATAGCTTCTAACCAAAAAATACATCAAATAGATTTAATTGCTTCACCATAATATATTAGACCATCATCAATAATATAAGTAATAAAATCATTACCGAGATTCCTTCCGTTCTAGCTCGCTTGCTTCTTCTCAATTCTTACACACCATCAACAATTTATTAGAAGCAACAGAAAATTCCTATTTCCTCACCACGTGAGTCCCACAAGTCATTTTTCCATGACTACATATATATTTTGTGCCCTTGTTGACTTTTTTGACTATGTCATAAGACGGAGGTCTTTATGTCTGCTACTCTAGTATGTTGCCTATGACTATGATTGATGCAGCCTAAAGGGACATAATTGGGAAAGCGATTGGACCAAAGTTGAGTGGCATGAGTGCAAAGGGAAGACTATTCGATAACACATTTCTGAGTGTATTCACTGTCGACAGGTTAAGGCGCTATATGATAATAGCGACATAATCATAAATACATCATGGTATTTTAAGGGTAGGTCAAACATTCTTCTGAGTTAACTCAAAAGGGATTAGAGATGTTTGATCTGATGTATTCGAATGAGTCTAGGGCATAACGAGACTTTTTTTTTGTTTAGGGATGTTGCTATGCTGGTCTTTTTGATAAATATTTGGTATAGTGCTCCCACCCTTCTTATTTAGGTGTACTAGGTGGTCGCACAGTCTATTTGCAAGTATGAATAATGAAAAATATATTGAGAGATGCATGACCAGGTCGTGCCCATTGTGTGCGAGTGAGAGATGTTAAAAATAAGATAGGCGTCCACAAAAAGCATGCCTCTACGTGTACAAAGCCAAGTGATACAACACTTGGCTTGTAAGTAGGAAACTGACATTGTCAATTATTATTTTTTTTTATAAAAAAAACTACTATCTTCATCTAAATGGGTGATAGTATAAATACTCTCCTATTGAATGGTTTGAAAGATGTATGAAAAAAGAAAAACAGAAAACAACTCTCTCTTTTAATATATTTTTCATTGGTGCTCTTAGACTGTGAATTCTGTATATATTACTTCAGTAATTTCTGGTAGTGTATTCCATCACTAGGAAAAGGAAGAAATTCATTGGAGAATTTGATTGCAATGCAAATAAGGTACTGTTCCATTCCACTGTGCATATTAATTTTTTTAACACATTTTTTGTGGTTTTGTTTTAGATTTAGATCTAGTTTTTCATACTCATATCTACTTGCCTTGATCGGTTTCTCCGCTTTCCATCAAGCTGCGCCAATCAACCAAAGGAATCTTGCGTGCTAGAGATTGGATCTCACATGCCAAGGCGTGTCTTCTAAGGGATGTCTACGATGTCGTGTTCCTCCCCTGCTATTTATGGTAAGGATTTTGTTGTTTTTAGTTTTTTTTGCTTTGATTTTTATTTTTGTTCTTTTTGTCATTTGCGTTGAGGACATATGTTTTCTTCTGACGTTTGGGCCGAGGATGATTAAATCGGGGTGAAAAATTATTTTTCATTGCTAGATAATAAGATTTGAGAAAATGGGTTACATATGTCTTAGACCTAAGTAGATCCGTTTCATAAATGAAGTTGTACATAGGTTAACATATGTTATATTTAATATTTGATTGTAAGAATTTTCTGATTATATCTATAACTTTGTAATTTCATAACTTTTGGCTATGTTATATGCTCTATGATGTTAGAGTTGTTATGCTATTGATCTTCTATCAATGAAATTTGAAAGATTCCCATTCAAAAATAATAATAATAACACGTGATTTTTTTTTTCTAATTTTTTTTTTTTTGAATGGGAATGTTTTGGGGTAATTACTTTTTCCCCATTAACTACAATGCATTGTCAATTTCCCCAAGAACTGCCAACCTTGCTGTCTGACCCTATCATATTACAATTTTCTTCCAAAAACCCTATGTCAGTCAAACTCTTTAAAAACTTTGAAATGACCTAAATATTCTAACTTTATAAATAAAAAATTATTGTCATTATTATATTTTTTTAAAAAAATGACCAAGGTGACCCACGACGGGTCACAAGTGACCCCCGGTGGGTCACCAAGTGACCCAATGTGGGTCACTATGGTGACTCGCTGTGGGTCACTTTCTTGTCTTTTCTTTTTTAAATAATAATTTATATATTTTAACGTTTAAAATGGAATATTCTATCGAATTTAACGAGTTTGACTTGGGCAGTAAGGTTGGCAATTCATGGGGGGAAATTGACAATGCGTTGTAGTTGATGGGAGGAAAAAGTAATTACCCCGAATATTTTAGATTTCATTGATAAAAGATCAAGAGCATAACATCTCTTACAAGTTACATCACAGAGCATAAAGCTCTGATAAAACATAGTCAAATGCTATGAAATTACAAAGTCATAGATACAATCATAAAATTCTTACAATTAAATCTTATCAATGACATCAGTTTCCGCTAATTAACCCATGCACAACTTTAGTTATGAAACATATCTATTCCGGGCATACTAGATCTAAGACATGGGTAGCCCAAATTCTCAAAACTTATTTTTCGGCCGTGAGAGATGATTCCCACACCAATCTAATCCTCCTCAGCCCAAAGGTCAAGAGACAACTCATGTGCTCGACCCGAAGATCATGACAAAAAGAACAAAAAATAAATCAAAGCAAAAACTAAAAACAATAAAACCCCATAAGAAGCAGCAGTAGAGGAGCACAACATCGCAGACATCCTCGGGAAGGCACAACTTGGCACTTGAGATCCACATGTTGGTGCATGAGAAACACTCTCCAGCACGCAAGACTCCGTTACTTGATCGGTGCAGAAGCAATGGAAAGCGGAAAAGCCGGCTAGGACAAGTAGATCTGAGTATAAAGAACTAGATATAGATCTAAAACAAAATCACCAAAACGGAGACCGGAAGAGACTACAAATAAGACATCGAGTTATAGTGCTAAAAATCATATTTTTATCCCATAATGTTGACGTGTCAGTTTCAACTAACTTTTAAATTAGTCATTATTTAAAAAAAATAAAAATTAGTTAATATTGACAAATTTATTGTGAGATAATTAAGAAATCACATCCCCTTAATCATCAACAAAGTCAAACCCCTCTACAATCTCGGGTACCCAATCCCCTCAAATTCCCATCTCAGCTCTTTTTCTGATGCCAAGATAACAATTCCAATAAGATGACAAGACTGAGTTATTGTTTGTTTGTTTGTTTTTTTAAAAATAATAATAATAATAATAATAATAATAATAATAAAACATGCTAATTCTAGATTCTCAAACTTTGAATTTGCTCTACAAAAATCTCCTACAACAACTACATGGATTTAAACTTTATGCGTGTCTAAGTTCATAAAAGAAAATATTATTATTATTATTATTATTATTAATAAGATTGTTCTAGAAATTTTAAATATAACGAAATAAATGCATGTATGCATTAATGATTAGACTAAGCTTGACTTTGATCCATTTTACTAAGCTATTTTAGGCCAAACTAATCAAGCACCAATTCAATTGGTTTTGAGGCCTTTCTTGCTTTCCCCCTTGGGAAAAGCATTGTGATAATGCTTTGGATAAACACAACTCTCACATAAATAAAAGGCAAACCATACACTAAATTGTTTCCATCCAACAGTTTTTAAACTTTTAAAATTCAAAAACCACTAACAAACATACAATTATGTTTTCTATTTTAGTTGATTTAAAAAAAAAAAAAAAAGAGTACACAAAATTAATGAGAAAATAAAATTATGATTTATTGGCATACAACTCTTTTGTAAATGAGAAATGAACAACATTTTTTTATTTTTTATTTTTTATTTTTTATTTTTTGTCTATTTCCAGACCATTGTATATAAAAGCACAAGCATCTTTAAAAGAATACGAGGAACATGAAGAATCATAGATAAGATAATATATAAGACATTTATACCTACCTAGTAATTGCCATAGAAACTACAAAAATACACATAAAACGACATGATTCAAACAAAAAGTTAAACGACATGGTTCTAGCTTAACGGTGACACCGGTGGTGGAAGAGGATTAAACCCAAAGATATTCCTCTCTGATGCTTCAGCCCGACGTATATTCCCAAATTCCCCACATTCCGAATATTCCCAATTCCCAAACAGAATTCCTTTATATAATGCAATCTCCACCTGGACCACCTCTCGTGTCTCTCTCTCGCTCCTGTTATCGTTGTCATATCTCAAAACCCAGCTCTGGAACGGCGGTAATCACCTGCGGGCGGGGAGTATGAAGTTCTGGAAGATCCTGAGTAGCCTGATTGAGGAGACGCTCCCGGAGTGGCGGGACAAGTTCTTGTCGTACAAGGACCTGAAGAAGCAGCTCAAGCTCATCTACCCAAAGGAGGAGGAGGAGGAACACCGGAACAAACGGCGCAGATTGGATCCGGAATCCGACGGTCCTGATTGCGCGCCGTCGAGGGAGGTCGTTGATTTCGTTAGGCTCTTGGAGGTCGAGATTGACAAGTTCAACGCCTTCTTTGTCGACAAGGAGGAGGAGTACGTCATTCGACTGAAGGTGATTTTTTGGGGGTAAAGAGGGTTGGGTTTGTAGAATTAAAGAGAACATAAAAGTTTTGAAAAAAAAGAAAGAAAGAAGGCGTTTCTAAGAAGATGGGAATTGAGCTAATTGGTTTGTTTCATGGGTTTCGTGTTTAGACTATGAAGGAATTCGTTCGGAATATGAGAATTTTTAGTTTTGGGGTGTCGGGGGAGGTTAGAGTTGGGTTTTCAGAATTAGGAAAACTTTTTTTTTTTCGTGCCCAATATACATGGGAGTTTGAAGAAAAGTTTACGTTTTTCAGGGAATGGGAATTGGGTGAATTGCTTGTTTCATGGGTTTCCAGTTTCCTGTTAGAATATGAAGAATTGGATTTCTGATTAGAATTTTGTTAGGAAGTTTGGTCGGGAAGATGAGAAACTGTGAAATCGATGGGTATTTTGTTTAGAAATGAGAATTTTATCGTCTGTTGGGAATATTGGGAATCGTATAAATATAGATTGAAGAAGAATAATGATTTCCTCTGTTAAACTATAGTGGCTTGGAAATTTGGTTAAGAATCTGAGTAGTTTTTTTTTTTTTTTCAAAGATTGGCTGTCTGTTCGGCTTAAAAGGCAATGGAAAGCGGATGAAATTCTGGATTGATTATTTTTTATTTTTTGGTGTTTTTCAGTTCATAGTCTGCTGTGGTTTTGTGGGATGTTTGTGTGGTGTGTAGCTTTACTCTTTCTATAAATTTCTGTACGAAAAGATTGGCTAGCAACAGATCACAAAAGATGAAAAAATGGACTAAGTCAATCCAGCATGAAAAATCCTCAAACTCCGTTCTGCCTTGGCCAAATTATGATTGCAATTCCTTGCCATACTGTTTTGTCTCTGGCAGATTATGTTTTTTTTTTTTTTTCCCTTTCCTAAACAATATAAAGGAAAGGAGCTCGGGCAGGTTTTGCTTGCTTGAGGAAGGAGGATGGTTAGCTAAAGTCATTTGTTGCCAAGTTGGGTTTCGTGGTGTTTATATGGCATTATTATGATTGCCACTATACAAGGACTGCTTTGCTAGTTCTTACACTTTGGGCTCATGCTGATTTTAGCTTTTAACTGCCTAAAATTTCTGTGTCTCCAATGTGCTCTTATCTAATTTAAATCTGTACAATTGTCAACTGTCAAATCCTTGTTTGTCCAACAAATCTTGCATTTCACAGCACTATCACTCTAATCCAAGATTCATGCTTTCTTGTTTGGCATTTAATGGCACTCGGCTCCTTGTTGTTGACATGATTCATTTGGGTATTGTCTTAAGTTTCTTTAGAAATATCTTGGTTCGCCTTTTTGTCTGTCTTTGGTTCTATACATGGAACATGTTATTCACTATGGGGTGTGCCCTTCGGTTACGTGAGGATGTCAGATGCATGGACAAGTGTTCTGAACTGAACTTTTAAGATAGTTGTTTGGCTTGTGGTTGAAATTGCAGGAACTGCAAGATAAGATAGCAAATGCCGAGGATTCAGATGAAGATTTGATGCAAATATGGAGAACATTGGCGGATTTTCATGGCGAGATGGTTTTCTTATTGAATTACAGTGCACTTAACTACATAGGTACTTGTCTCTCAGGGCAGTGTTATTAGCCTATTTAATAAGCAATTTTTGGTCAATGCAGATGCATGCTCGTGAAAAACTTGGAATTCAAATTAATTATAGGTTTTAGTCTAGAATTGATTCTTGTAATGATAGTAATGCAAAATAATAATAGATTTTAGGACTAGCCCGACAAACTACTAGTAACATAAAATAGCATACCATGTTTGTAATAGTATGGTAAAGAGAACATGGTAAGATAAACTTGTTAAATATCACGGGTTTAGTTTTTATCCTTGACAATTATTTGGAGAGAATTTGAGTAAACGAATTTTTTTTCCTTTACATTAGCCAAAACCCTAAGTAGCATCTGAAGATGTGAATTCTGTGTCTTATCAAAAAAAAAAAAAAGAAAGATGTGAATTCTGTGTAAATATTGAGTAGGCAAAATGGGCTTTGAGAGATGAGAGTGTTGGAGTGTTTAGGTGTGATGCTTTAACTTTGTAGTGATAGCAGTAATTGATGAGCACGACATATACATACATACATACATGCAGAGATTCATATTGAATTTAGCAAGAAATTTTCATTTGAGTGTGTTAGAGCCTATTTCTTGTGATCCCTCTCAACTTGTTTCCTACAAATGGAGCAAAATTTTTGCAAATATGTGGCTTATTTCATGTTTTATGAGAACATTAATACATTCCGGCATTGTCCTATACTAAGCAAATATAGTTCATTTACTTCCTCTAGTTGGTAAGAATGAATGTCCCTTGATGCAAGTGTGTCACACGAAGTTGAATATATGATATAACATAACATCAGTGTGTTACAAAATTTGTATGTTATGCTAGCTGAACTATCCTTGTGGGGAGTGTGATAAAGCTGATAAAAAGAAAAGAAAATTGAAATACAATGGATAAACATTTGCTTTGTCACAAAATAAAATGATTAATTGTTTGTGTAATTTGGAGGGGGGGGGGGGGGGGGGGGGGCTATACTTGGTTGTCCCCAAGAGGTAGCTCAATCAGCTGGAGATCACGCCTCATGAAACGGAGGTTACTAGTTCGAATCCCTCCTCTCTCTCTTGTGTGGATATGTCAAAAAAAAAAATACTGGCTTTGAATGTTCTAATTGCTTGACAATTTGAGGTTTTTTAGTCAAAATATTGACTCCTTGGTTCTGTATTGAAGGAATTTGTGGGAAAAACTCATCTGTGTTCACTTTGTCTGCAGTGTAAACTATAAGTAATTCTATATGATATAAAACTAATTATCAGTTGAAAATCCTGGATGAATTTTAATACGTATATAGTTGAGCGAGACTGATATAATGTTTGAGATAAAAATTGCAAAATCAGATGTCAGGAAGATAATAGAGATGTTTTTGGGAGGCCTGGAAAAGAAATTGGTCAAATGAATTGATGGTTATTATTGACTGCGGAACGTGTCAGCTCTCTGCCTTTATTATTATCTTTTTTTTCTTCCTATTTGACAACATGGTGGGCATCTCCTCCTCTTTTAATGATCTTGTTATCCTATACACAGGGCTAGTAAAGATACTGAAGAAATATGAGAAGCGAAGTGGTGCTCTCGTTCGCTTGCCTTTTATCCAAAAGGTCTTGCAAGAACCATTCTACACAACTGATGTACTTAACGATCTTGTGAAGGAGTGTCAGGGCATGCTGGATCATCTTCTCTCCAATAATGAACTGGCGAGCCGGGAACTTGCAGAAATCAGGCATATGGAGAGCATGTACATGAAGCTAACGGAATCGGCATTGCGCGTCTTAAAGGAGGTCAGGAGCGGAAGCTCAACAGTGAGCGTGTTTTCATTGCCCCCTCTGCAAAATAATGCTATGGAGTGGAGAAATTTAGCTTTAGTAGAACAAGCAGACGAATAGTTCTGGAGTAGTACTCTCTCTCCTCTTCCCTTATACATGTACTTTACATTGTGAAATTGCGGTTGTATGTAATAACCACGCTCTTGGTGGGTACTTTGGATAATCCCTTTTCCCCATTTGTAGAAAATTTCTGATCTTGAATGTGCTTTTGATCTCTCTTCTAAAATGATGCTAATCCAACTGAAATTGAGGTAAACAATAGCAACGCCAAGCAAAGATGCTGAAGAAGTGATGAAAATAAATTGATTTTTTCTACTGGTTTATTCAAAAAAAATTAATGGGAGAAATTCATTGAGATTGTCTTGTGTTAATTATTTCACTTATTTCAACTTTTTTTTTTTTTTTTATTCTTGTCTTTAGCACTTGGCAAAGTTTTGAGGGTTGTATCTCGCAGTTGCCTGTTGACTTGCATTGCAGGCTGCAGCTGTGCCTTCCATGTTGTTCCCACCTGGTGCCACCAGTCGTGCATTTGCCTTCCTGCTCACCTTGTTTCCTTTTTTTATTCATCTGCTTATGATAAGTTTTCTTGGCAATGTTGATTAGTCTTTAGATCACGATTCATTAAAAAAGAAAAAAAGTTAAGGGCAGATATTACTTAGTAATATAAGTGTGAGATAGGAGAGTGAGCACAGGAAAAAAAAAAAAAGAAAAAGAAAAAGAAGATAACATAATAATATTTCAATTTTTTTTTTTTTTTTGGTTGGCACACTCTTTTTTACAATTCTTAATCGATAGATGTCTTTGTAGGTAGTTACCTAAAGAATAATGCTAAACTTAAAACTCTTTTATAATTCTTTTACGGCATGCAATTGAAAGGTGTTGAAATATTTTTTAGTGGCTAATGTGACTCCAATCACATGCTAACACTTGCCAATAAGTTATAGCATAGTTATTTTTATAAGAGTATCTCCAATGGTTTATTTATTTTGCATTTCTAGCTAAAATAGCTAATAATTCCTCCAAAAATACTCTTCATCCGATTATGCAAAGAAAATGCAAAATCTGTTACAATGTCTCGTCATACGTGGGTTGATACTGTTCATCAACTCATAATTTGTTTGGGTTTGGGTTCTTCAGTCAAGGAGTGATTATCAAGAAGTCAAGCTAGTTTCAAGAAGCGAATTTTCTTCTATTTCCATATTCCTTGATACCCACTTTGAGTTTTATGAGTTTTCTATGTATGCTTATTATTATCTTTGCATTAGTATCTTATATTTCAGCAATGGGTTATGACCTTATGCTATCAAAGAACCTTAATTGGGCTAATACAGCCTTTTTAGATGATCAGAAATTTTCTAAAGTGATTTCAAATTTGAATCAATGAAGGTCCAATTATGTGGGAACTAGTGTGAAGCTCATCTATGAAATTATAATGTATTGTTAATGCCTAGTATTTTTTATACTTTTGATATATATAAAGAATGTGTTTGGACATACTTTTGGTGGAAAGGGATGCTTTGACATCATAGATGTAGTTGTATGTGGAATGCAGAGTGGCAAACCACATGGAAAGGATCTAAGCCATAGAAATTTATACACATTATAGATATATTTTTAAGAAGCTTAATTCAAATAGAGAAAGAATGAACAAATATTTTTAAATGGTCGAGAAAAAAAAAAAGAAAAAAAGAAGAAGAGATAATTGGATGTGGAATGTATTTGAAAAGCAATTAGTTAAAATTAAAAAAGTAGCTTTTAATTAACTATTCATAAGCCATTGTAAATGCTCTAAGACAATGTATGTTTCAAAATCATGCGGAGTAATGCTAGTAGTTATTGTTCCTCTCATGTCACTCAAAAAATAATGTGACTTTTAAAATTACGATTTGATCAAAATTCAATAATGATAAATCATAAGCCCAATGATGATTTAAAAAACGACATCAGTTTTAAAATGACACAAGAAGAATACAAAAATGACTTATAGGATTACTCAATCATACCGAATTCTTTTGAATTCCAACCTAATCTCTTAGCAACACGCTCGGGAACCCAAATGCACTTTACATGACCAACCAAACACCAAAACAACATTCAAGCCGTCACCACCTAACCTTGCAATATACAAAAACTTCTTTTTATCTTCCCAATTATGAACCACTATAACTCCCCCACAACTCTTAGAAACTAGACATAGAAGAACCTAAAAAATGTCCATAGTGGAAGAAGCACCAGGATACCTTCAAGTCTTTTCTGATGGATCTGTAAAACGCTTTGTGCCTGGAATTGTCCCAGCCTCACCAAAGCCAATTAATGGATACAAGTTCAAGGATGTGATCATTGACCCATCAAAGCCAGTTACTGGAAGGTTATTTCTTCCCAGTACTCCAAGTCATGGGTTCTCAGGTAAACTTCCTGTTGTGGTTTATTTCCATGGTGGTGGCTTTTGCATTGGCTCCACTACATGGATTGGCTACCATCATTTCCAGGGAGATTTCTCTGCTGCATCCCAATCCATTGTTCTCTCTGTCGACTACCGTTTAGCTCCGGAATATCGTCTCCCCGTAGCATATGAAGATTGTTATAGCTCACTGGATTGGCTTGGTCACAATGTAGGATCTGAACCTTGGCTTGAGCAAGCTGACCTTTCCCATGTGTTTCTGTCGGGGGACAGTGCTGGAGGAAACATTGCACACCATGTTGCTATCAAAGCCATTCAGAACAACAATTGTCACGTAAAAATCAATGGTCTGTTGCTGATACATCCGTACTTTGGGAGCGAGAAGAGGACTGAGAAAGAGATGGTTGAAGGAGCAGCAGAATCTGTTGCAAGCAACGACATGTTCTGGAGACTGAGTATACCAGAAGGCTCAAACCGTGATTATTATGGTTGTAACTTTGCGAAGGCAGAACTTTCTGCAGTTGAATGGAGTCAGTTTCCGGCTGTGGTGGTTTTTGTGGCTGGCTTGGATTTCTTAAAGGAAAGAGGAGTTATGTACGCAGAATTTCTGAAGAAGAAAGGGGTTAAAGTGGTGAGGCTAGTGGAGGCTGTGGAGGAGTCGCATGTATTTCATGTGTTTCATCCTGAATCTGAGGCAACAAGCTTGCTCCTACGACAAATGAGTGAGTTCATGAAGAGCTATTGACATCCTAAAATGAAATGAAAAGAATTTATAGTCTTCTTGGAATTCAGTGTTCATATGGACTGACTATATATGGAATTTTAAATAAATGAAAAGGCTTTCAAGCAATGAATGGAAATGAAACATCCAAATCAATTTTTAATTTTTGGATCAATATTAAACAGAATCATTTTCCAAATTTGCAGTACTGCCAGTGCAGCCTGCAGAATCCTCCGTCTCCTACCCTAATATGTAATACAGATGACTGAAACAACAAACTGAAATCTACCTTTCACAGCAATTAAGTAGGATAACTTTCACAGGGATGGATAGGGGGGAACTATCATTTTCTGTTGCATGCTTTTGCACAAAGTTGACATACATGCCCCAATAAATGGCTACGTTAATGCATATGTGCAAAAATATAACCATGCTCCGAGGATACAGTGGACCAAATCATATAACTTCTATTCATCATAAGTGCTCAAGAAACCTCCAACAAAACCAGCTCCATTGCAATTTCCACATAACATATCCTTTTTCCCTCTGCACGGGATAAAAAGAATCATAATGACAATGATGCAACAATACTAGTTAAAGAAATAGGTAATGATAGAATAATATATACACATTGACTACTACATCAACAACAAGCTGAAACATCCCCCCTCTTTGATTCCAAACTCGCTCACATTGTGGTCAAATTCTAGCATTTAGCTGAATATAACAAATTAATTTCATGAGAAGAGGATTGATCTAAGAAAAGAAGTTCATCTGTGCTATGTGCAAGTTAACGACTCACTTTTCCCTCTGCCCTCCAATATGAACCATTTTCTGTTGGCAAGAGACCTAGAGAGTCCACCAAGAACATGTCACTCACTAAAGAGTTGCAACAAAAATAACTGCTTTTGGTCATTCTTAATGAAGTTACATCAAACACATTAAGACTAAGACGTTTATATAAACTAAACCATTCTGAAACCAATTTGTTGGGTCCAACTTCAACTACGAAGCTTAGATTTGGGTCCAATTATGTACATCAACTACTCACTTTCTTTGTTTTTTTCTTCTTGTGAAACTCGATACTCGTACATGCACTCACAAGACTCTCCATACTGAAGATGGACCATTTTAATTGAAATAGAAGATAAATGATGAAAAAAGCCATAACTTTTTTCTCTCATACCATGTTAATTACGAGTTGTTCCAAAAGCTAGCTTATAAAAAGGGTCAATTTAATCATTTAATTAATACTTTAATAGCAATGTTAACAACAATAGAAGAAATAATTTATGCAATGGCTTGATAATAAAACATTAAAAAAAAAAAAAAAAAAAGGAAGAACTTGAAGTAATTACCCGCAAAGCCAACATGAATCACCAGCTTTAAACTGTCCATCGAAGAGATCAACAGAATTGACTCCACTACCTTTGCATTGCGAGCATTGAACTGCACCTGCCCATTGGCCAAAATAACTAAAATCTATCCAACCTCTACATATTCTTTCAATTTATCTCCTTCTCATCTTGAAAAGAAGAGAACTTTGCCACGCACAAATGTACAACTACAGTACTAAGCTTACCATTTCCGTCACAGTCACTACAAATTACGCTATTCGGTTTGGCGCTTGGATTACTTTTTGCAGCCTAATTGAATATCAAGCAACATATGTTAGATTATATGAATTTAATTACTTAACTAGTATTTTAACGCAAAAATTTTAAAGGGTATTAAAGGCAGGACCTTAGCTTTCAGATTGCGAAATTTGGTAGCTGGAGAACGTTGGAATCCATCATGTTTAACCTGGCTTTGATTGTTATGCTTGCCCATGCATTTTCCTAAGCATTTGAATACACAGACAATGAGACAACTCAATTCAAGTGAACACAAAATTTGCAGAAGTAACTTCAAAGAGAGAGAGAGAGAGACCTGGTCTTGGTGTGGCTCTGACGGAAGTTAATGGTGGAGAGGAGAGAGCAGACGCCATTGAAAGAGAGCCTGTTGTAAGGTTGAAGAAGAGCAGTAGATTTTTCTTTTCTGTGTGGTTTAATTTATTTGCTTTGAAGACACGTGGCTGAGAATCGGGCCAGGGGTTGAAGATAGGCTTTGGACCATCATGGTAAATGGGTATCTGGGCCAGAAGCCCAATGGATCAGATTGAATGACGTTGGCTGGAATGGATTGGTGGGTTAATGTCAGTAATTGCCCCCTTCCGCTTTTGTTGGGTGTTCGGCCACCCACTATTTTTTAGGTTTTTTATTTTTATTTTTTGTTATTATTATTTTTTAATTTAATATGAGTTGAAACAAAAATGTGGAGTTTTTTGTAATTTTGGTTCAATTCCCGTTAGAGCATGTATATTGTTACTAAACTAAAGAACATGAATAACTATTTTATTCCAATCTTCTCTATTTTTAGTAATAACTATTCTCTTTCATAATAAAATACGCATTCCACCTTCCGTTCCTCCTCCTAGGAGCCATGCGCCGGGGCATGGGTCTGACGCGTTCATGTGACTTCATAAACACCTTCGCAGATATTGCTTTTTTTGGGTTTGGATTTTATTTATGCTTTTTTATTTGTATTCCTACCTTGTGTTGCTTTCTCTAGGCTTGTTTGTGAGGATTCTTGTTGCTGAAAACCGGTTTGCTTCTCCGACAGATCCATCTCGGAAACCATCAGTGCCTTCCTTCCACCGGCATCCTTTTGGATGTCTTGTTTGATGCTTGCTCGTGGGGTACCTTCTAGTGTCTCCGGGTTTTGCTTATTTAACCACTTTTAGTGGCCATTTCAGAGAGGCCCGGGTCATTTATGACCCATTGCCTATTATTTATGTGTATTTCCTGCACTATAATTTTTGTTTTGTGTGTACTGTTGGAGATCCCGTTTGGTGTTTTAATCCTTGTACCCATCCCTTATTTGCTTTTATATATATATATATATATATATTCCGCAAACTAAATGAACCCTTAGTTGATTCATCCTGACAGATTGTCTACTGGTAAAGTTACACACAAAACAGTGTCATCCCCTTGTAACAACATATCTTTCATGCTTTTCAACCAATCCATACCATATGAAAAAGGGACTTTTTTGAACTCATAAAGGCTCTTAAAAACTTATAAACAAACATGTTTGGTTGCCGTTTTGTAAACATGTTTTTTTTTTTGTTTTAAAACTTCAAAACTTGCTTTGACACTGTTGTTATGCGTTTGGCAAAGTTTAAGGGCACAATAACAAACACGATACACTTGACCTACAATTCAAGTGGTGGGAATAAAGATGAGGTGAGTGATTTTTTTTTTTTTTTTCGACCTCGTTCATTCTTCAAGTGCATCTCATTGCCCTTGTTAATTTCTCTATAGCGGATCGGTTGCAAAAATGGCTCGTATCGCTCGATCAAAGTTTGCTAAGCCATTGATGTTTGATCTTGCTTGTAGTTGTTTATGGTTTATGTAGTTGAAGTTTTGGTTTTTTGGATTTCTTTAGGTTTGTTCACAATTCTTGAGCCTGTGTTGATTCCTGTGGGTTTGATTCAACCACAGTTTTTTTAGAAATTGTTCGGATAATTTGAAAAATATAAAACAAAATTCCGAAAGGTTAATTATATTCTAAACAGTATACATTTATTTTGAAATTTATGTTTAGGTAAGAGTGATACTATTGGCATGCATAAGAATTCTGTACACGAGCATAGCATAACTATTTTATTATAATTATAATATTTTTAATTAAAATTCAATAAATGATTAAAAACCAGGTCCCCACCAAAACAAACACACATGCATACTTCATACAATAAATTTTACTATGACCCCTGATCAGGGACGGACCCAAGTTTTAATTTGCGGAGAGATTAAGGGACAAAATTTTTTTGAGGAAGGACCGATTGGCAAAAAAAAAACATTATTATTATTATTTTTTACCTTAAATTTTGTTTTCAAATACAATGTTTAAGAGATATTTATTATAGGAGATATTTTTAGGTCAAAACGTAGGAGATATGTTTAACCCTCTTTTGTTTTTCTGAAAATACATAGGAGATATTTTTAGGTCAAAACGTGTTGGTTTGAAATGAGATACTTATTATAAAAATAAAAATTTCTTATTTTTTAAATACATTATATTACTTTATATTCGAGATGACACAAAATGACGATACAGTACTTTTGGCCTCTAAAGGCCACGAATGTAATTATTGGAATTATGGACAAACGGAAAGGGCATTCACGGAAATATAAAGACATCTCGCTTATATAATCGATCCCTCAAAGTCCAAACCCTATCACTCACTTTAGGAGCTGTATACTTTTCTCTCTCTTTCTCGTCGAGGTCTCCGCTCTCTCAAAGTCTCTTTCCCCAAATTTATTTTTCAGCTAACCATTTTCCTTTGCAGACTCTAACAAAACCTAACCCTAACCCTAATTTTCAACTTCTTCACGGTCTCACAGGTAATTTCAATCTTCTCATCTCCAAACCCTAATCTATCACTTTTTCCTTCGATTTCGTCTTTAAAACCCTAATTTGTATTCATATCGATTCTGAGAAACCAAATCTTGTACCCCCTTCTCATTGATTCCGTGTTTCGAAACGCTATTTACTAATCTGTGTGTATGTGTGTGTAGATTCATATGGGAGAAACCAGGGAAACCGATGGGTACGAGGAGGAGCTTGTAGACTACGATGACGAAGAAGCCCATGCACCGGCCTCGGCGCTCAAAGTTAACGGCGAAGCCACCAAGAAGTAAGTAGAGTAGTTCCTGTGACTTTCGATTCGTGGCTGAATTTCTGGTTCTGGTTTGGTTGACGAGATAGTTTAGGAAACTATGGAAAGTTGACCCATTGTTTGGATGCTCTGATAGGACAGGAAATGGAACACAACTTTGAATACATTCGTTTATGTTTGTTTCAGTATGACCGTGTACTTTCCATTTTCATGTCGAGTTTCTGTTACCTGGATGGTTGATGATAGTCTAGGAAATGATGGGAAATCGATCAATTGTTTGGCTGCTTGGGTAAAAGAAAGGAAATGTAAAACTTGACTTTGAGTATTTGGTTGTGTAGTCTGACCATTTGTTTGCTTGCATATTATTATAGGAAGGTTTTAAGGAGTATGAATCAAACTGTTGCTTTTACGACTCTTGAAAACTTAGCATGGCTGTTTGTTATGGCATGATCCCGTGCAAGTATTCATTATTTTCTTTGCTTTTAGTTGGTAGTTGTATATACTACCTTGAGAAACTCCCATTGCAGTATTGTTCTGTGCGTGTTTCTAAATGCGTTTCTTTCATTTGTGATTTTGTGTAGGGGCTATGTTGGAATTCACAGTTCAGGGTTCAGAGACTTCCTTTTGAAGCCAGAGCTTCTTCGAGCTATTGTGGACTCAGGATTTGAGCATCCTTCCGAAGGCAAACTATCTACTCATTTTCTCAACTATTTTTGTTAGTGAAGCTGTATTACTTGATCACCATTTGCCAAGTATTTTTGGAAACTCACGAAAAAGGCTTAAAATATTTTGTAAATGTCTGACATCATGTCTAAATATTCATAGTTAGTTTTAGATTTTTCTGTGATCCTGCATTGCTATATGATTTATGCTTTTTTAGACACGGTAAGTATCCTTGTGGGATTTGGCTTGCTTTACGTATTTATTCATGCCTATTTGCTCAGATACCAAATTTCTGTTAATGATTCCTCTAATTGCGTATTTATAAAGTGTTTTGAATTTTTTATAAGAGAGAAATATGTTGATTTAGTCCCTCCAATTTTAATTTCTGTTCCAGTGAATCCCTTTGGTCTAAGTGAAGTGTTTGCCCCCTTTTTTTGTGAAAAAAAATTATTCTTTGTAGCATATCTTAAATTATTCTCTTTAAGATAGTTTTGTTTCGAGATCTGTTCTGTTTGTATTTTATTGAATTTAACATAGTTAGAATTTGCTGAAATCATAACGGTGATTGCAAAATTTGTGTCTTAGCATGCGTTTTTTTTTTTCCCTGTATAGCAATATTATTTGTTAGTAAATTTTTTGGTCTTTTGGTTTGTGCTCCTGTAAATCATTTCAATCTTATGTTTTTTCAGGTAATATTCTATTGTCATGAACTTGATTTCAAAGCACTTAGTGGTCTGGTATTCCTTTACGTAAAAGGATCAGAGAGGTTATGTTTTACTTACCGATGGTTCCTTCAATCCAATTTTCTTTGGTTCTTCATCAGTGCAACATGAATGTATTCCTCAAGCTATCCTGGGTATGGATGTCATTTGCCAAGCGAAGTCTGGAATGGGGAAAACTGCTGTTTTTGTTCTTTCAACTTTGCAGCAGATTGAACCTGTTACTGGACAAGTTTCTGCAATTGTTCTGTGTCATACAAGGGAGTTGGCTTACCAGGTATATTCATTATCTTCAGTTGTCACAAGGCTGCTAAATTTAAATGCATTTGCTTTACATTATTAAGCTTATTGGATTGTATAGTCCCTTGCATAATTTTTTTTATCATTCTATTTTGTAGATTTGTCATGAGTTCGAGAGGTTCAGTACTTACTTAACCGATCTCAAGGTTGCTGTCTTCTACGGCGGTGTCAATATCAAAGTTCACAAGGATTTGCTGAAAAATGAGTGCCCCCATATTGTTGTTGGAACGCCTGGAAGAATATTGGCATTGGCAAGAGAGAAGGATCTCTCTTTGAAGAATGTGAGGCATTTTATTCTGGATGAATGTGACAAAATGCTTGAATCACTTGGTATGCCCCTTGAAATGCTTAACTTGTTGTTTTGATGTCAAGTTCTTGTCTAGTCTTAGTCATTGGGTTGAACTTTAATCAATGTATCCTTTATATGTTCTGCAGACATGAGGAAAGATGTGCAGGAGATCTTCAAGATGACTCCTCATGATAAACAAGTTATGATGTTTTCTGCAACACTCAGCAAAGAAATCCGCCCAGTTTGCAAGAGATTTATGCAAGAAGTAATGTTCCATGGCCAGTACTACTTGAATTTAGAAGTCTCTTTTTTCATAATGCCCGCTTTCTCCGAGATCTTAAAATCTGGTTGTTCCATCACTGTTAGCTTCCAATTGGCGTTGTGTTTTCGCAATATATCCAGTCATTTTATGGGAGGTTGAGTAACCCGGTGGCAATCTTTTAGTCTCCCAAAACTGTCTGGGATTAGTGTCTTAAGGTTCTGTGCTTATTTTTCCTTCTCTTTTTGTAGTCTTTTTACTTTATTAGCATGGGTGTTGGGGTTTTTTTTTTTTTTTTTTTACGTTTAAGTGAAGTTATGAAACAAGAGAAGGGGGATGGTGGAGGATTGTTATCTGCCTGGGTTGTGCTGTCAGTTGTATAGTAGATGTCTGTTGTGTCAATGGTGCTTACGACTTAAAAAGCACCTTCGAGGAGACAGCAGATGGAGCAGGATCTTGATTCAGTGGATGTGCATCCATCATTAATTTCGTTCTGGATTCCATTAGCTTGAGGAAAGGCTCTAATATGATTTACTGTCCCATTTGTTCCTTTCAGCCAATGGAAATTTATGTTGATGACGAGGCCAAGTTGACCCTTCATGGTCTTGTTCAGGTATTATATCCTTGCATGTTGATTACGTTCTGCTCAGAAGAAAAAATGTTGATTATCTGTTTTGTTTTGCTAGTTTTTTTGATATTGCTTGCTTACCTTTCATAATTTAAATGACAGCACTACATCAAATTGAGCGAGTCGGAGAAAAACCGCAAGTTGAATGACCTCCTTGATGCGTTGGACTTTAATCAAGTTGTTATCTTTGTCAAAAGTGTCAGTAGAGCGGCTGAGCTGAACAAGCTACTGAAGGAGTGTAATTTCCCCTCTATATGCATCCATTCTGGGATGTCCCAAGAGGAAAGGTTTGTACTGGAGGCTAATCTGTCTTTCAAAATTCTTTATGATTTTGATTGTTCATTTTATGCTGCTGTGCTGTTTAGTCGTTCATATTTTATACAGCTTCTTCAACCATTCTCTACCTTGTAATTCAATCTATTGATGCTCTATGTATTTAATCTGATATCATCTTGGCAAATAATAGAATTAGTGTATATGTTTTATGCTCTTGCCTTGATATTGTATTATGTCATGAATTGGAGGTAACTTGATGTGGATTTCTAATGCCTATAATTTGTAGGCTATAAATCTAGCATTTTTGGTTCAATAAGACGCAAATTCAATGATACAAGTTGTGCATACCGGATATGCATGATTGATAATTTAAATCTTAATAATTTTTCACAAGAAATGTATGTGGCTGTTGTCATTGCTTTTTGGCTTTACGTTTGTGCTTGATTTAGTGGTGATTGTGATGTACCCTTGATATGTCCTTTCTTCAAATGCTTCTCTATGGATTAGTTTATGGTATTTGTTTATTTTTTTAATAGTGTTACCAAGTCTTTTTTCTTATGTTTTTAGAGTTTATATTCTTGGGTTATTGTTTTAATGTTTTAGTACCATATGCTGTTGTTCCTTCTGTTCATCTGCGGCTTTGTTTTGGTTGGAAAATTAGTAGTGATTGTGATGTACCCTTGATATGTCCTTTCTTCAAATGCTCCTCTATGGATTAGTTTATGGTATTTGTTTATTTTTTTGTTAGTGTTACCAAGTCTCTTTTCTTATGTTTTTAGAGTTTATATTCTTGGGTTATTGTTTTAGTACCATATGCTGTTCCTTCTGTTCATCTGTGGTTTTGTTTTGGTTGGAAAATTAGCTCAATCATTTAAGAGTTCAACTGGATTGTCTTTTCATCTTAATGTGGTTCGTGTCCTAGTTCTCGGGATGAAATAGCATTGTTGCTTGAACATCATGTGTTTTTCGAATGCTGTGATTATTCTGAATGGGTTGTTTTTAGGTTGACACGCTATAAGGGTTTCAAGGAGGGGCAGTCGAGGATTCTTGTGGCCACAGATTTGGTTGGTAGGGGGATAGACATTGAGCGTGTTAACATTGTCATTAATTATGACATGCCAGATTCAGCAGACACTTACTTGCACAGGGTAGGTTCAAATTAATTTTTATTTTTTAAGTAATTAGGTACTGTTATATTATCATTCCTGAGATTTCTGACTGCTCCTAACAGGTTGGTAGGGCTGGTCGGTTTGGCACCAAAGGGCTTGCAATTACATTCGTTTCATCTGCATCTGACTCGGAGGTTCTCAATAATGTATGAGATTCTCTTTTGTAATTTTCAATGTTTTGTTGCTCAATGAGTCAATTTATTACTAGTTTTAATTTTTCTTTCATGGTTGGATGATTGCAGGTTCAGATGAGGTTTGAGGTGGATATAAAAGAACTTCCTGAGCAGATTGATACCTCTACATACAGTAAGTTTTCTGAACTTCACTTGATAGTGATGTGATGCCTCTTATTTTTCAACAATTTGAACAATTATTTATTCGATTAGGTGAAATTTGGAGTTGCCAAGCTATTTGGGTTTTATATAATTCAGAATATTTGACGGAAGTTTTATAATCTTGTTTCTGAATTATTTTGTTTTTTAGCATGAATTTTTTTTTTTTAAAAATTATTCCAGAGAAATTTTGATGGGGGTGTGCACATCTATAGATAACCTATTCATCAAAATATATTTGAATTCTTGAAATCCACTTACTGGCTCAAAAAGCTTTTGGTAATGTTGAGTTGTGTGGTTATTTTTTGGTAATAAACACAATCTTTTCCTAATCTGGTTCTATTGTTGAGGAGAATCTTTCTCCAGTATATCTCAAAGAGCACCTCTCGTATCATATTATTGCTAATAAAATTAAAAACAATTTTCCCTATCTATAAAAAAACTGGTAGCGTCTTCTTGTATGAGATAAGCACAATTTCTATCAGATCTTTGAAATTATTATTCAAAAGGGTTTTTATTAGGGGATTGAAAATCTTGACAACTTATGATCCAAGAGGGAAAAAAAAAGAAGTTTTCCCAGAATTAAAATATATTTTTTAGTTATTTTAACTCATGTTTATGTCATTTGAGGAGCATCAGTTTTTTTATATGTACAACACTTGTTTTTAATTTTATTGCAAATGATTTTATATGTGAGAGAGACAGTGAGTTATATTTGGAAAGAGGTTCTCTTAATATGGCATTATATGATTATGTTAATTTCCAAAATACCCACAGAAACTTGATATCACCAAAACCTTTTGAATCGGGGTTGCCAGATGTGGTGTCGGGTCATTCATGATAGTGTGATGTATCATCTTACTTTGTCGCATTATTCAAATCTCCATTTCTGTGCACCCGTCCCTACTGTTCCATCTTGCTTGCAATGTCCCAATTGTTTTCTTGTTAGAGTGTTATTTGAATGAGCTGATTTATCACGTGTTTCCTTCTCTTTTTATTGAATGCTAGCAATTTGACTTGGGGATAAAATATAATGGCCTTCTACTAGTTTACTCTTTTTCTTAGATGTTGCAAAAGAGCGTTGCTAGGGTATATATTGACCATTTTCCAAATTTGTTACTTGCAGTGCCCTCGTAGGTGGAGGCTTTGCATGTGCACACCGAAGCTTCACTTGGACACTGTAGGTGGATGGGTGCCCTGCAGACCCAGTCTTGGAACCATTGGCTTGGGATATGGCGTGGCTCTTTTTAATCTGGTGTACTCTGCGTTGGAGTTAAATGTAGCCTTTAAACTGTTGCGGGTTGCACAGCATGCGAGGATTTAGGTTTTATTGCGATTAGGACTTTGCAATAGTCTCTCATTGTGATTTCTGACATTGATTGCGGTAATATGTATTAATCAGAGCTGCTTAATTACGTCATTTGTATGTGCGACTTAAAATGAAATCCTGTTGTTTTAGATAGGGTCAGACAAATACGATGCTTGCTCTTAGAAGTTTTCAAGCAATCGGATTTACGTGCACAGGGCAAGATGCTAGTGCTCTTTTTGGTATCGGTTTGGTATCTGTTGCTTGCTATTTCGTTGTATGCTGGTGTAGCTTGATCGATCTAAAAATCTTGGGCAGTTTGAAATTGCTCGAGTTTATGTAGCGTGATTGAATCTAAAGCTTTATTGGGTCTGATAAGCCTGGAACAATTTCTTTAGAAACGTAGCCCGCAAGGAGACTGGTTTGATAGAGTTGGCCCAACTCTGTAAGACTTGTCTGGCACCCCGAAGCTCTGTTGCCCCTCCCACTTCGACTGTCCTTTATTCTGCCTTCTTGTAACCATAGTACGCCTAAATCTTTCTCACCTGACCCAAAATCTCACTGCACATAAGAGGGAGGTTATCAGTGACCATAACCATTTATTGTTGATAATTGTAAGTGCCACAGGTTTGAGAGTAATTTTAGGAGGCTTATTTGTGTTCTACAGTTCTACTAAGAATGATGTGGTTATTAAAATTATTCTTGGATCAAAATTTAATAATGATCAATTACAAGTTTAATGGTGATTTTAATAGTCATATCATTCTTAGTAGGACACAAGTAGGCCTCTTAGAATTATTCTAGGTTTTACGACTTGATCCATGACCTTGTCCGCCAGGTTCATGTCGTTTTAGCCAACAATCAACTTGGTCCGTTTGGTTTGACTTGGCCCACCTGATTCTGGCCGTTTAACCTCACTATCCCATCTACCGGGTTCAAACCAGCCTGCCCTACTAGGGTTTGGGCTAGTTAGGCCGACCCATTGACCTAGTCTATTAAGAAACTCTACTCGGTTCACTAGGTTTTGGGCCGATTCACCCCAATTAGACTGCCCAAATTTGATTGTTGTGCCTTCTCTATTGTTCGCTAGACTATTTTACTAGTGATATTTTAAGAATGAAGTGCCTTTTAAATTCATCATTAGGGTTGTGATCGATCACTATTGAATTTTGATCAAATGATGATTTTAAAAGCTATCTTATTTTTGGAGGGACTAAGAGGGATTTATAGAATTATTCATGTTAGGCCTCTTTTAGCAACCTTACTGGCAACTCCTTCGACAACTTACCGCCTTTGTCTTCCGGCCACCACTATCACCAGTAGTTGCCTCTCTTTGGCAACCTTTGCTTATCAGGCATTATTGTCCTCTTGCCACTACTGTTGTTTGGCCACCACCTCTAATAGTCCTCAGTCATCTCCTCAAGTGGTCTTTTGGCCGCTTCCTACCGTTCTCCTCCGATCGCTACCTTTGGTGTCTCTTTGGCCATTGCCTCCACCAAACACTTTCATCAGCCTCCTTTGGCCACTACTGTAGGCGACTGTCCTCCTGCTGCCTTTCAAGCCCACTTGTCTAACTTTGCTTGCATAGTATTGCATCTTTTCTCATTTGAGTTCACATTCATCTTTGATTTCTTGCTGCATAGGATTATCAATAGCTTCATCAACGGTTTTGAAGGCCAATCTCACACTTAGATTTTAGTGTTGTCCGCACCAATCCAGTTCCAACAAAAAAAAATCAATTTCTTATTCAAACTCAAGTTTACCCCTCAAGTTTGAAAGGAGATTTTAGGATAGACCTTATTCTATTTCCTTGTAGATTTATTCTCAGGGGCGGAACTAACATTTAGAGGTTTTTTTTTTTTTGTTTTGTTTTGGGGGGTGGGGGGTTGGTTGAAGGATAAAATTCTAATTTTAAAGATTTTCTTTTGTTTTTGGAAAACATGGTTAGTCCAAGGTTTCTTGTTTACCATTCCATAATTCTCTATAAATAAAGACTATTGTAATACAATTTAATATATTTCAATATATTCAAGATATAGTCCTAACGATTTCATCAATTTCTCTATGTCCTTCCACTTTTTTTTTTGATTATATATATATATACACACTTTATAAGTGGTTCTAAGGAGCTTCATTGGTAACTTGATTAATCTTTTTAAAATGATAACAAAGACGTGAATAACGTTTTTCCTGAATCATTATATATTTATCAAAATAACTAATCCTGTAAAACGTGGCCAACAAATACAAAGTGCAATGGATGTCACTTAAATATGAGAGTCAACTCATGAGTTTCAAATAAGATTTTATGCCAAAAGAGGCAGAGCAGGGTACTAATAATTATAAGTAGTTCATAAACACTAAAGGATTCAGGATTAGGATATCATTCATAATCAAGGCTTTGTGTGGGTATGTAATTAATTAAGAGAGCATATAGTGAAGAGAGCCATAGAAGGGAAGTTCATAAAAGCACCAGGAGTAATATTAGTTGTCACTCTGCATAAACTACAGATGCCACAAGCAGGCCTATCACTTGAAGCCACGTACAAAAGATTTACATGAAAAGCATGCAAACACTTGAATGAAATTAAGTTATGAGACTTCTTTTGACATGGCTTGTCAGAGATGTATTGATTGAGATATAGACATTCTCATGATGCATACATATTGTCATACATCCATCCATCCACATAAAAGACTTATGCTTCTGCAGTTCTGCTAGCTATTGCTTCTTCCACATACATACATACATGCATACATTGTCATTGATGGTGTCGATGATCAGCGTGGAAGAGCTCCACCTCTACCACAAAATTGACAGAGACATATTCTCTCGTCTTGTCACAAACTTTAACCGAGACCCTGCAGAATCCTTGGTTGTCATGGCTCTTTGGCTTTGGCTCGAAGACAAGAATTACCCAAACATTATTGTAAAAATGGTCGGGCTGCCTGATGCTCTTGTGGGTGCATTAGCAAATGAAGCTGTTTTATGCCTCAAGTGTCTAGAATCCAACCTTCCTCGCGCGGCTGCCGGTATTCCCCTAACTGCAGCACTTATGGAAAGAGACATATCTTTGCAAATGTTCACCCAAAACAAATTTTCTGCAATTACTGGGATAAAGAGTTTTCTCAACAACATTTGCTGCCATATTTTTACCGATATTCTACAACATGTTCTACCTCCTGCTGGCGCTAATTCACTAGCAAATCTGAACCACCCATTGTTTGGTGCCATCACAGTAGTACTTACGCCTGTGAGCAGTAGTACTGGTTTTTCTGCAGGAGGATTATGGGATTGGCAACCGGCCGATGGCCATGATGTGTCGGAGGACGACAGGACAATGTTTCTGACATTTTCACGAGGCTTTCCGGTGTTGGAAGAAGAAGTGAAGGAGCTTTTTACAGAGCTTTTTGGGGATTGTGTGGAAAGTGTGCAAATGGAGACTGTTCCTTCGAGTGAACAACCTTTGTATGCTCGAATGGTTTTGCGGTCTGTTACGTTTGTTGATCGAATGTTGAAGGGGAAACGCATATCAAAGTTTCGGGTCAATGGCAAACACATATGGGCTCGGAAGTATGAGCGCCGAGATCAGTAGATGTTTGCTGCTGCATGTTGTGTATTATCTTTGGAGGGAAAGAAATGGTAATGTTGATTTTGTTCTTTTCAGATAAATTTAGTTTCAGGATTCCAATCTTCCACTCTTAACATAGTTGTATGTTTGGGATAAGAATCCTCCCCGTTTCACTTGAAATTGAAGGAGTTCTGTTTTAGTTGTTTGAGGGCCGGTCGAGCTAGGTGAAATAGAATTTTATTAAAGTGAAATGAAGAAGATTCGTTTTACGGTTAAATTTTTGTTTTGTTGTATCGAATGGCATACATTGTGCCATGTCATTTAAAAATCTTAAATAACATGGCAATATATTTGCTATGTGACAAATATGAAATTTAATATGGACAATGAAATCATCCTCTCCATTTTACCTCATCTAGTGAAACCGTCATTCTTGTTTATATTAGTTTTGTTCTATGAATTTTATTCGTCCAAAAACATTGTTGAACCTGCTTCTTGACTCTTTTCGAGTCTACCAAAAAAATAATCTAAATCTTACACCAAGAATCTTTAACTCATGTGATTAGAAAACCTTCAAGTATAGTTAAATACGAATGTAAACACTAATTAACATCATGCATTAAAACAGTTTGTTAAAGCTAGGTTTTGCTCTGTACCATAATGGTAGAAGCTCTCCAAGCAAAGCCTCTAAGAAATACACCCCCCCCCCCCTCTCTCTCTCTCTCCTCCTTTTCTCTTTCTCACTCTAAGGTTCGGGTGTCTAAAATATGTGAAATAATGATTTTCACTGGCACATCAAGAAACAAGCACATAGAAGTATGTTTCCAAAGTAAACAATTTGGTAGAGAGGGAAGCTCTAAAAAAACCTAGGGTTTTTTTCTTCAGCCATCTCCTCAGTGGGACTCTTTCCACCGCCTTGTGCAGCATTTCTGGGGACGAGGGAAAGGCCTTGCATTTTCCTTCCTCCCCTCCCCCAAACCTTTTTTTTTCCATGGTTTTTGTTGTTTTTCGTTTGTTTTTTTGTCTTCTTGTTTGTCTACCAGATCAGTTACTGCTCCTCAGTATCGCCTTCCTCCACCCTCGCTTTTCGTCATCCACGACCACTCCAATACTACTGTGCCGCCTGGCTTCTGCCATCCAGCCCCCACCACTCCTAGTTGTCGCCTGGGATATAGATCGGGTTTCAAAACCCGATCTACTTTTCCCTATCGATCCCATTGCCAAACGCGCTAGTCCACCTCCTCCTGCTGCTCCCTAGCTTTCTGTTGCAGCCAGCCGCTCTCTGTCCTGCCATCCACATGCCAGCGCGTGGTGTACACTCGTTGGCGCATGCATCTCACACGCCCCCCGGAAACCTCCAACCGCCTCTCCTCCCCTAGTGCTGCTATCCTAAGTGGTTTGTTTTTTTCTTGTATTTTTTCTATATTTTATGCTGTGTTTTGCTGTATTTTCTATTTTATGTGGGTTATTGTTTCCCTGATCTGATATGGTTTGATTTTGTGGAGGAAACTTTTGCTGTCGGTGTTCATCCTTCAACGGCTCTCATCTGGTTTTATGCAGTACCTTTCTTGTAACAACCTCTTAGTGGTGGTTGTTGCCTTCACCGCATGAGACTCTTTATCGAGTCCTTTTGCTACTTGTAACAGCCTTGTGTGGCCCTTAGAAAGGCTTGGCTTGTTTATAATTCTCATGGGATCATGAATGAAAACCATTGCCTACTGTCTATTATTATTACTGTCTTTATACTGCGTTTTCTATTTGTGTTTTGTTGTTGAGGTGCCCACTATTTTGTGGTTGTTAGATCCATTGTAACTCACTATCTGTTATTTGAATAGAAAAAAGAAAAAAAGAAGTGAACAATTGAAAATATCTCTAAGCTCCATTGTTTCACCCTTCGCTGTAAATGAACTCCATGATTGCACAAGTGGCCTAGCATAAGAGGTTAGGCATCACTTTAGACTAGACTAAAGTTTTGTCGGATCTAGATCCCCTGGAATTTTTAAAGAAATTCTAATTTTTGAACTTTCAGATCTAGACCATTAATTTTCATCCCAGAGTCATTATTCTGCCACATATCCCACTACTAATAAAATAATAATAAATTTTTAATGATATTAATGATATTAATAATCATCATTATTTTATTATTTTATTAATAGTGGGACATGTGGCATGATAATGACTCTTAAATGAAAATGAATGGCTTAGATCTGAAATTTCAAAAACTGAAATTCTCCTAAAAATTGCAGGGGATCTGAATCCAGTTTTGTCATTGTGGGGGCATGCATGGCCAATATGGAATTTCTTGATGAATAAATTTGAAGGGTAAGAAGGGTTGGTCAATATATA